>NW_025423859.1:1200000-1500000 GCF_020740605.2 Lemur catta | reverse complement strand
AACCCTAACCCTAACACTATCCTAGGGCTGATGCTAACCCTAACCATAACACTATCCTAGGGCTGATGCTAACCCTAACACTAACACTATCCTAGGGCTGATGCTAACCCTAACCCTAACCCTAACACTCTCCAAGGGCTGATGCTAACCCAAACCCTAACCCTAACACTATCCTAGGGCTGATGCTAACCCTAACCCTAACTCTAACACTATCTTAGGGCTGAGGCTAACCCTAACCCTAACACTATCCTACGGCTGATGCTAACCCTAACCCTAACCCTAACACTATCCTAGGGCTGATGCTAACCCTAACCCTAACCCAAACACTATCCTAGGGTTGATGCTAACCCTAACCCTAACACTATCCTAGGGCTGATGCTAACCCTAACCCTAACCCTAACACTATCCTTGGACTGATGCTAACCCTAACACTGACACTATCCTGGGCCTGATGCTAACCCTAACCCTAACCCTAACACTATCCTAGGGCTGATGTTAACCCTAACCCTAACACTATCCTTGGGCTGATGCTAACCCTAACCCTAACCCTAACAATATCCTAGGGCAGATGCTAACCCTAACCCTAACCCTAACACTGTCCTTGGGCTGATGCTAACCCTAACCCTAACACTATCCTGGGCCTGATGCTAACCCTAACCCTAACCCTAACACTATCCTAGGGCTGATGCTAACCCTAACCCTAACACTATCCTTGGGCTGATGCTAACACTAACCCTAACCCTAACAATATCCTAGGGCAGATGCTAACCCTAACGCTAACCCTAACACTATCCTTGAACTGATGCTAACCCTAACCCTAACCCTAACACTATCCTAGGCCTGATGATATCCCTAACCCTAACCCTAACACTATCCTAGGGTTTATGTTAACCCTAACACTAACACTATCCTAGGGCTGATGCTAACCCTAACCCTAACCCTAACACTATCCTAGGGCGGATGCTAACCCTAACCCTAACACTATCCTAGGCCTGATGCTAACCCTAACCCTTACCCTAACACTATCCTAGGGCTGATGCTAACCCTAACCCTAACACTATCCTAGGGCTGATGCTAACCCTAACCCTAACCCTCACACTATCCTAGGACTGATGCTAACCCTAACCCTAACACTATCCTAGGGCTGATGCTAACCCTAACCCTAACCCTAACACTATCCTAATGCGGATGCTAACCCTAACCCTAACCCTAACACTATCCTAGGGCTGATGCTAACCCTAACACTAGCACTATCCTAGGGCTGATGCTAACCCTAACCCTAACCCTAACACTATCCTAGGGCTGATGCTAACCCTAACCCTAACCCTAAGACTATCCTAGGGCTGATGCTAACCCTAACCCTAACACTATCCTAGGCCTGATGCTAACCCTAAGCCTAACCCTAACACTATCGTAGGGCTGATGCTAACCCTAACCCTAACACTATCCTAGGGCTGATGCTAACCTAACCCTAACCCTAACACTATCCTAGGGCTGATGCTAACCCTAACCCTAACACTATCCTAGGCCTGATGATAACCCTAACCCTAACCCTAACACCATCCTAGGGCTGATGCTAACCCTAACCCTAACACTATCCTAGGGCTGATGCTAACCCTAACCCTAACCCTAACACTATCCTAGGGCTGATGCTAACCCTAACCCTAACCCTAACACTATCCTAGAGCTAATGCTAACCCTAACCCTAACCCTAACCCTAACCCTAATACTATCCTAGGGCTGATGCTAACCCTAACCCTAACCCTAACACTATCCTAGGGCTGATGCTAACCCTAACCATAACTCTAACACTATCCTAGGGCTGAGGCTAACCCTAACCCTAACACTATCCTACGGCTGATGCTAACCCTAACCCTAACCCTAACACTATCCTAAGGCTGATGCTAACCCTAACACTAACACTATCCTAGGCCTGGTGCTAACCCTAACCCTAACCCTAACACTATTCTGGGGCTGATGCTAACCCTAACCCTAATAATATCCTAGGGCTGATGCTAACCCTAACCCTAACCCTAACACTATCCTAGGGCTGATGCTATCCCTAACCCTAACCCTAACACTATCCTAGGGCTGATGCTAACCCTAACCCTAACCCTAATACTATCCTAGGGCTGATGCTAACCCTAACCCTAACCCTAACACTATCCTAGGGCTGATGCTAACCCTAACCCGAACCCTAACACTATCCTAGGGCTGATGCTAACCCTAACCCTAACACTATCCTAGGCCTGATGATAACCCTACCCCTAACCCTAACACTATCCTAAGTCTGATGCTAACCCTAGCCCTCACACTATCTAAGGCCTGATGATATCCCTAACCCTAACCTTAAGACTATCCTAGGGCTGATGCTAACCCTAACCCTAACCCTAACACTATCCTAGAGCTGATGCTAACCCTAACCCTAACACTATCCTAGGCCTGATGATAACCCTAACCCTAACCCTGACACTATCCTAGGGCTGATGCTAACCCTAACCCTAACCCTAACACTATCCTAGGGCGGATGCTAACCCTAACTCTAACCCTAACACTATCCTAGGGCTGATGCTAACCCTAACACTAACACTATCCTAGGGCTGATGCTAACCCTAACCCTAACCCTAACATTATCCTAGGGCGGATGCTAACCCTAACCCTAACCCTAACACTATCCTAGGGCTGATGCTAACCCTAACCCTACCCCTAACACTATCCTAGGGCGGATGCTAACCCTAACCCTAACCCTAACACTATCCTAGGGCTGATGCTAACCCTAACACTAACGGTATCCTAGGGCTGATGCTAACCCTAACCCTAACCCTAACATTATCCTAGGGCGGATGCTAACCCTAACCCTAACCCTAACACTATCCTAGGGCTGATGCTAACCCTAACCCTAACACTATCCTAGGCCTGATGCTAACCCTAACCCTAACCCTAACACCATCCTAGGGCTGATGCTAACCCTAACCCTAACACTATCCTAGGGCTGATGCTAACCCTAACACTAACACTATCCTAGGGCTGATGCTAACCCTAACCCTAACCCTAACACTCTCCAAGGGCTGATGCTAACCCAAACCCTAACCCTAACACTATCCTAGGGCTGATGCTAACCCTAACCCTAACTCTAACACTATCTTAGGGCTGAGGCTAACCCTAACCCTAACACTATCCTACGGCTGATGCTAACCCTAACCCTAACCCTAACACTATCCTAGGGCTGATGCTAACCCTAACCCTAACACTATCCTAGGCCTGATGCTAACCCTAACCATAATCCTAACACTATCCTAGGGCTGATGCTAACCCTAACCCTAACACTATCCTAGGGCTGATGCTAACCCTAACCCTAACCCTAACACTATCCTAGGGCTGATGCTAACCCTAACCCTAACTCTAACACTATCTTAGGGCTGAGGCTAACCCTAACCCTAACACTATCCTACGGCTGATGCTAACCCGAACCCTAACCCTAACACTATCCTAAGGCTGATGCTAACCGTA
Source organism: Lemur catta (assembly GCF_020740605.2). Lineage (NCBI taxonomy): Eukaryota > Metazoa > Chordata > Mammalia > Primates > Lemuridae > Lemur > Lemur catta. Next base: position 1,496,490 of record NW_025423859.1, on the reverse strand, counting down.
ACCCTAACCCTAACACTATCCTAAGTCTGATGCTAACCCTAGCCCTCACACTATCCTAGGCCTGATGATAACCCTAACCCTAACCTTAACACTATCCTAGGGCTGATGCTAACCCTAACCCTAACCCTAACACCATCCTAGAGCTGATGCTAACCCTAACCCTAACACTATCCTAGGCCTGATGATAACCCTAACCCTAACCCTGACACTATCCTAGGGCTGATGCTAACCCTAACCCTAACACTATCCTAAGGCTGATGCTAACCCTAACCCTAACCCTAACACTAACCTAGGCCTGATGCTAACCCTATCCCTAACCCTAACACTCTCCTAGGGCTCAGGCTGACCCTAACCCTAACACTATCCTAGGGCTGATGCTAACCCTAACCCTAACCCAAACACTATCCTAGGGTTGATGCTAACCCTAACCCTAACACTATCCTAGGGCTGATGCTAACCCTAACCCTAACCCTAACACTATCCTTGGGCTGATGCTAACCCTAACGCTAACACTATCCTGGGCCTGATGCTAACCCTAACCCTAACCCTAACACTATCCTAGGGCGGATGCTAACCCTAACCCTAACCCTAACACTATCCTAGGGCTGATGCTAACCCTAACAGTAACACTATCCTAGGGCTGATGCTAACCCTAACCCTAACCCTAACATTATCCTAGGACTGATGCTAACCCTAACCCTAACTCTAACACTATCCTAGGGCTGAGGCTAACCCTAACCCTAACACTATCCTACGGCTGATGCTAACCCTAACCCTAACCCTAACACTATCCTAAGGCTGATGCTAACCCTAACACTAACACTATCCTAGGCCTGGTGCTAACCCTAACCCTAACCCTAACACTATTCTGGGGCTGATGCTAACCCTAACCCTAATAATATCCTAGGGCTGATGCTAACCCTAACCCTAACCCTAACACTATCCTAGGGCTGATGCTATCCCTAACCCTAACCCTAACACTATCCTAGGGCTGATGCTAACCCTAACCCTAACCCTAATACTATCCTAGGGCTGATGCTAACCCTAACCCTAACCCTAACACTATCCTAGGGCTGATGCTAACCCTAACCCTAACCCTAACGCTATCCTAGGGCTGATGCTAACCCTAACCCTAACACTATCCTAGGCCTGATGATAACCCTACCCCTAACCCTAACACTATCCTAAGTCTGATGCTAACCCTAGCCCTCACACTATCTAAGGCCTGATAATATCCCTAACCCTAACCTTAAGACTATCCTAGGGCTGATGCTAACCCTAACCCTAACCCTAACACTATCCTAGAGCTGATGCTAACCCTAACCCTAACACTATCCTAGGCCTGATGATAACCCTAACCCTAACCCTGACACTATCCTAGGGCTGATGCTAACCCTAACCCTAACACTATCCTAGGGCTGATGCTAACCCTAACCCTAACCCTAACACTATCCTAGGCCTGATGCTAACCCTATCCCTAACCCTAACACTCTCCTAGGGCTGAGGGTAACCCTAACCCTAACACTATCCTAGGGCTGATGCTAACCCTAACCCTAACCCAAACACTATCCTAGGGTTGATGCTAACCCTAACCCTAACACTATCCTAGGGCTGATGCTAACCCTAACCCTAACCCTAACACTATCCTTGGGCTGATGCTAACCCTAACCCTAACACTATCCTGGGCCTGATGCTAACCCTATCCCTAACCCTAACACCATCCTAGGGCTGATGCTAACCCTAACCCTAACACTATCCTAGGGCTGATGCTAACCCTAACCCTAACCCTAACACTATCCTAGGGCTGATGCTAACCCTAACCCTAACCCTAACACTATCCTAGAGCTAATGCTAACCCTAACCCTAACCCTAACCCTAACCCTAATACTATCCTAGGGCTGATGCTAACCCTAACCCTAACCCTAACACTATCCTAGGGCTGATGCTAACCCTAACCATAACTCTAACACTATCCTAGGGCTGAGGCTAACCCTAACCCTAACACTATCCTACGGCTGATGCTAACCCTAACCCTAACCCTAACACTATCCTAAGGCTGATGCTAACCCTAACACTAACACTATCCTAGGCCTGGTGCTAACCCTAACCCTAACCCTAACACTATTCTGGGGCTGATGCTAACCCTAACCCTAATAATATCCTAGGGCTGATGCTAACCCTAACCCTAACCCTAACACTATCCTAGGGCTGATGCTATCCCTAACCCTAACCCTAACACTATCCTAGGGCTGATGCTAACCCTAACCCTAACCCTAATACTATCCTAGGGCTGATGCTAACCCTAACCCTAACCCTAACACTATCCTAGGGCTGATGCTAACCCTAACCCGAACCCTAACACTATCCTAGGGCTGATGCTAACCCTAACCCTAACACTATCCTAGGCCTGATGATAACCCTACCCCTAACCCTAACACTATCCTAAGTCTGATGCTAACCCTAGCCCTCACACTATCTAAGGCCTGATGATATCCCTAACCCTAACCTTAAGACTATCCTAGGGCTGATGCTAACCCTAACCCTAACCCTAACACTATCCTAGAGCTGATGCTAACCCTAACCCTAACACTATCCTAGGCCTGATGATAACCCTAACCCTAACCCTGACACTATCCTAGGGCTGATGCTAACCCTAACCCTAACCCTAACACTATCCTAGGGCGGATGCTAACCCTAACTCTAACCCTAACACTATCCTAGGGCTGATGCTAACCCTAACACTAACACTATCCTAGGGCTGATGCTAACCCTAACCCTAACCCTAACATTATCCTAGGGCGGATGCTAACCCTAACCCTAACCCTAACACTATCCTAGGGCTGATGCTAACCCTAACCCTACCCCTAACACTATCCTAGGGCGGATGCTAACCCTAACCCTAACCCTAACACTATCCTAGGGCTGATGCTAACCCTAACACTAACGGTATCCTAGGGCTGATGCTAACCCTAACCCTAACCCTAACATTATCCTAGGGCGGATGCTAACCCTAACCCTAACCCTAACACTATCCTAGGGCTGATGCTAACCCTAACCCTAACACTATCCTAGGCCTGATGCTAACCCTAACCCTAACCCTAACACCATCCTAGGGCTGATGCTAACCCTAACCCTAACACTATCCTAGGGCTGATGCTAACCCTAACACTAACACTATCCTAGGGCTGATGCTAACCCTAACCCTAACCCTAACACTCTCCAAGGGCTGATGCTAACCCAAACCCTAACCCTAACACTATCCTAGGGCTGATGCTAACCCTAACCCTAACTCTAACACTATCTTAGGGCTGAGGCTAACCCTAACCCTAACACTATCCTACGGCTGATGCTAACCCTAACCCTAACCCTAACACTATCCTAGGGCTGATGCTAACCCTAACCCTAACACTATCCTAGGCCTGATGCTAACCCTAACCATAATCCTAACACTATCCTAGGGCTGATGCTAACCCTAACCCTAACACTATCCTAGGGCTGATGCTAACCCTAACCCTAACCCTAACACTATCCTAGGGCTGATGCTAACCCTAACCCTAACTCTAACACTATCTTAGGGCTGAGGCTAACCCTAACCCTAACACTATCCTACGGCTGATGCTAACCCGAACCCTAACCCTAACACTATCCTAAGGCTGATGCTAACCGTAACCCTAACCCTAACACTATCCTAAGTCTGATGCTAACCCTAGCCCTCACACTATCCTAGGCCTGATGATAACCCTAACCCTAACCTTAACACTATCCTAGGGCTGATGCTAACCCTAACCCTAACCCTAACACCATCCTAGAGCTGATGCTAACCCTAACCCTAACACTATCCTAGGCCTGATGATAACCCTAACCCTAACCCTGACACTATCCTAGGGCTGATGCTAACCCTAACCCTAACACTATCCTAAGGCTGATGCTAACCCTAACCCTAACCCTAACACTATCCTAGGCCTGATGCTAACCCTATCCCTAACCCTAACACTCTCCTAGGGCTCAGGCTGACCCTAACCCTAACACTATCCTAGGGCTGATGCTAACCCTAACCCTAACCCAAACACTATCCTAGGGTTGATGCTAACCCTAACCCTAACACTATCCTAGGGCTGATGCTAACCCTAACCCTAACCCTAACACTATCCTTGGGCTGATGCTAACCCTAACGCTAACACTATCCTGGGCCTGATGCTAACCCTAACCCTAACCCTAACACTATCCTAGGGCGGATGCTAACCCTAACCCTAACCCTAACACTATCCTAGGGCTGATGCTAACCCTAACAGTAACACTATCCTAGGGCTGATGCTAACCCTAACCCTAACCCTAACATTATCCTAGGACTGATGCTAACCCTAACCCTAACTCTAACACTATCCTAGGGCTGAGGCTAACCCTAACCCTAACACTATCCTACGGCTGATGCTAACCCTAACCCTAACCCTAACACTATCCTAAGGCTGATGCTAACCCTAACACTAACACTATCCTAGGCCTGGTGCTAACCCTAACGCTAACCCTAACACTATTCTGGGGCTGATGCTAACCCTAACCCTAATAATATCCTAGGGCTGATGCTAACCCTAACCCTAACCCTAACACTATCCTAGGGCTGATGCTATCCCTAACCCTAACCCTAACACTATCCTAGGGCTGATGCTAACCCTAACCCTAACCCTAATACTATCCTAGGGCTGATGCTAACCCTAACCCTAACCCTAACACTATCCTAGGGCTGATGCTAACCCTAACCCTAACCCTAACGCTATCCTAGGGCTGATGCTAACCCTAACCCTAACACTATCCTAGGCCTGATGATAACCCTACCCCTAACCCTAACACTATCCTAAGTCTGATGCTAACCCTAGCCCTCACACTATCTAAGGCCTGATAATATCCCTAACCCTAACCTTAAGACTATCCTAGGGCTGATGCTAACCCTAACCCTAACCCTAACACTATCCTAGAGCTGATGCTAACCCTAACCCTAACACTATCCTAGGCCTGATGATAACCCTAACCCTAACCCTGACACTATCCTAGGGCTGATGCTAACCCTAACCCTAACACTATCCTAGGGCTGATGCTAACCCTAACCCTAACCCTAACACTATCCTAGGCCTGATGCTAACCCTATCCCTAACCCTAACACTCTCCTAGGGCTGAGGGTAACCCTAACCCTAACACTATCCTAGGGCTGATGCTAACCCTAACCCTAACCCAAACACTATCCTAGGGTTGATGCTAACCCTAACCCTAACACTATCCTAGGGCTGATGCTAACCCTAACCCTAACCCTAACACTATCCTTGGGCTGATGCTAACCCTAACCCTAACACTATCCTGGGCCTGATGCTAACCCTATCCCTAACCCTAACACTATCCTAGGGCTGATGCTTACCCTAACCCTAACACTATCCTTGGGTTGATGCTAACCATAACCCTAACCCTAACACTATCCTAGGGCAGATGCTAACCCTAACGCTAACCCTAACACTATCCTTGAACTGATCCTAACCCTAACCCTAACACTATCCTAGGATTTATGTTAACCCTAACCCTAACACTATCCTAGGGCTGATGCTAACCCTAACCCTAACCCTAACACTATCCTAGGGCGGATGCTAACCCTAACTCTAACCCTAACACTATCCTAGGGCTGATGCTAACCCTAACACTAACACTATCCTAGGGCTGATGCTAACCCTAACCCTAACCCTAACATTATCCTAGGGCGGATGCTAACCCTAACCCTAACCCTAACACTATCCTAGGGCTGATGCTAACCCTAACCCTACCCCTAACACTATCCTAGGGCGGATGCTAACCCTAACCCTAACCCTAACACTATCCTAGGGCTGATGCTAACCCTAACACTAACGCTATCCTAGGGCTGATGCTAACCCTAACCCTAACCCTAACATTATCCTAGGGCGGATGCTAACCCTAACCCTAACCCTAACACTATCCTAGGACTGATGCTAACCCTAACCCTAACACTATCCTAGGCCTGATGCTAACCCTAACCCTAACCCTAACACTATCCTAGGGCTGATGCTAACCCTAACCCTAACACTATCCTAGGGCTGATGCTAACCCTAACACTAACACTATCCTAGGGCTGATGCTAACCCTAACCCTAACCCTAACACTCTCCAAGGGCTGATGCTAACCCAAACCCTAACCCTAACACTATCCTAGGGCTGATGCTAACCCTAACCCTAACTCTAACACTATCTTAGGGCTGAGGCTAACCCTAACCCTAACACTATCCTACGGCTGATGCTAACCCTAACCCTAACCCTAACACTATCCTAGGGCTGATGCTAACCCTAACCCTAACACTATCCTAGGCCTGATGCTAACCCTAACCATAATCCTAACACTATCCTAGGGCTGATGCTAACCCTAACCCTAACACTATCCTAGGGCTGATGCTAACCCTAACCCTAACCCTAACACTATCCTAGGGCTGATGCTAACCCTAACCCTAACTCTAACACTATCTTAGGGCTGAGGCTAACCCTAACCCTAACACTATCCTACGGCTGATGCTAACCCGAACCCTAACCCTAACACTATCCTAAGGCTGATGCTAACCGTAACCCTAACCCTAACACTATCCTAAGTCTGATGCTAACCCTAGCCCTCACACTATCCTAGGCCTGATGATAACCCTAACCCTAACCTTAACACTATCCTAGGGCTGATGCTAACCCTAACCCTAACCCTAACACCATCCTAGAGCTGATGCTAACCCTAACCCTAACACTATCCTAGGCCTGATGATAACCCCAACCCTAACCCTGACACTATCCTAGGGCTGATGCTAACCCTAACCCTAACACTATCCTAAGGCTGATGCTAACCCTAACCCTAACCCTAACACTATCCTAGGCCTGATGCTAACCCTATCCCTAACCCTAACACTCTCCTAGGGCTCAGGCTAACCCTAACCCTAACACTATCCTAGGGCTGATGCTAACCCTAACCCTAACCCAAACACTATCCTAGGGTTGATGCTAATCCTAACCCTAACACTATCCTAGGGCTGATGCTAACCCTAACCCTAACCCTAACACTATCCTTGGGCTGATGCTAACCCTAACGCTAACACTATCCTGGGCCTGATGCTAACCCTAACCCTAACCCTAACACTATCCTAGGGCGGATGCTAACCCTAACCCTAACCCTAACACTATCCTAGGGCTGATGCTAACCCTAACAGTAACACTATCCTAGGGCTGATGCTAACCCTAACCCTAACCCTAACATTATCCTAGGACTGATGCTAACCCTAACCCTAACTCTAACACTATCTTAGGGCTGAGGCTAACCCTAACCCTAACACTATCCTAGGGCTGATGCTATCCCTAACCCTAACACTATCCTAGGGCTGATGCTAACCCTAACCCTAACCCTCACACTATCCTAGGACTGATGCTAACCCTAACCCTAACACTATCCTAGGGCTGATGCTAACCCTAACCCTAACCCTAACACTTTCCTAATGCGGATGCTAACCCTAACCCTAACCCTAACACTATCCTAGGGCTGATGCTAACCCTAACACTAGCACTATCCTAGGGCTGATGCTAACCCTAACCCTAACCCTAACACTATCCTAGGGCTGATGCTAACCCTAACCCTAACCCTAAGACTATCCTAGGGCTGATGCTAACCCTAACCCTAACACTATCCTAGGCCTGATGCTAACCCTAAGCCTAACCCTAACACTATCGTAGGGCTGATGCTAACCCTAACCCTAACACTATCCTAGGGCTGATGCTAACCTAACCCTAACCCTAACACTATCCTAGGGCTGATGCTCCCCCTAACCCTAACACTATCCTAGGCCTGATGATAACCCTAACCCCAACCCTAACACCATCCTAGGGCTGATGCTAACCCTAACCCTAACACTATCCTAGGGCTGATGCTAACCCTAACCCTAACCCTAACACTATCCTAGGGCTGATGCTAACCCTAACCCTAACCCTAACACTATCCTAGAGCTGATGCTAACCCTAACCCTAACCCTAACCCTAACCCTAATACTATCCTAGGGCTGATGCTAACCCTAACCCTAACCCTAACACTATCCTAGGGCTGATGCTAACCCTAACCCTAACCCTAACACTATCCTAGGGCAGATGCTAACCCTAACGCTAACCCTAACACTATCCTTGAACTGATCCTAACCCTAACCCTAACCCTAACACTATCCTAGGCCTGATGATAACCCTAACCCTAACCCTAACACTATCCTAGGATTTATGTTAACCCTAACCCTAACACTATCCTAGGGCTGATGCTAACCCTAACCCTAACCCTAACACTATCCTAGGGCGGATGCTAACCCTAACTCTAACCCTAACACTATCCTAGGGCTGATGCTAACCCTAACACTAACACTATCCTAGGGCTGATGCTAACCCTAACCCTAACCCTAACATTATCCTAGGGCGGATGCTAACCCTAACCCTAACCCTAACACTATCCTAGGGCTGATGCTAACCCTAACCCTAACCCTAACACTATCCTAGGGCGGATGCTAACCCTAACCCTAACCCTAACACTATCCTAGGGCTGATGCTAACCCTAACACTAACACTATCCTAGGGCTGATGCTAACCCTAACCCTTACCCTAACATTATCCTAGGGCGGATGCTAACCCTAACCCTAACCCTAACACTATCCTAGGGCTGATGCTAACCTTAACCCTAACACTATCCTAGGCCTGATGCTAACCCTAACCCTAACCCTAACACTATCCTAGGGCTGATGCTAACCCTAACCCTAACACTATCCTAGGGCTGATGCTAACCCTAACACTAACACTATCCTAGGGCTGATGCTAACCCTAACCCTAAACCTAACACTCTCCAAGGGCTGATGCTAACCCAAACCTTAACCCTAACACTATCCTAGGGCTGATGCTAACCCTAACCCTAACTCTAACACTATCTTAGGGCTGAGGCTAACCCTAACCCTAACACTATCCTACGGCTGATGCTAACCCTAACCCTAACACTAACACTATCCTAGGGCTGATGCTAACCCTAACCCTAACACTATCCTAGGGCTGATACTAACCCTAACCCTAACCCTAACACTATCCTAGGGCTGATGCTAACCCTAACCCTAACTCTAACACTATCTTAGGGCTGAGGCTAACCCTAACCCTAACACTATCCTACGGCTGATGCTAACCCGAACCCTAACCCTAACACTATCCTAGGGCTGATGCTTATCTTAACCATACACTATCCTAGGCCTGATGCTAACCCTAACCCTAAACCTAACTCTATCCTAGGGTTGATGCTAACCCTAACCCTAACACTATCCTAGGGCTGATGCTAACCCTAACCCTAACCCTAACACTATCCTAGGGCTGATGCTAACCCTAACCCTAACACTATGCTAGGCCTGATGATAACCCTAACCCTAACCCTAACACTATCCTAGGGCTGGTGCTAACCCTAACCCTAACACTATCCTAAGGCTGATGCTAACCCTAACCCTAACCCTAGCACTATCCTAAGTCTGATGCTAACCCTAGCCCTCACACTATCCTAGGCCTGATGATAACCCTAACCCTAACCTTAACACTATCCTAGGGCTGATGCTAACCCTAACCCTAACCCTAACACTATCCTAGAGCTGATGCTAACCCTAACCCTAACACTATCCTAGGCCTGATGATAACCCTAACCCTAACCCTGACACTATCCAAGGGCTGATGCTAACCCTAACACTAACACTATCCTAAGGCTGATGCTAACCCTAACCCTAACCCTAACACTATCCTAGGCCTGATGCTAACCCTATCCCTAACCCTAACACTCTCCTAGGGCTCAGGCTAACCCTAACGCTAACACTATCCTAGGGCTGATGCTAACCCTAACCCTAACCCAAACACTATCCTAGGGTTGATGCTAACCCTAACCCTAACACTATCCTAGGGCTGATGCTAACCCTAACCCTAACCCTAACACTATCCTTGGGCTGATGCTAACCCTAACCCTAACACTATCCTGGGCCTGATGCTAACCCTAACCCTAACCCTAACACTATCCTAGGGCTGATGCTAACCCTAACCCTAACACTATCCTTGGGCTGATGCTAACCCTAACCCTAACCCTAACACTATCCTAAGGCAGATGCTAACCCTAACGCTAACCCTAACACTATCCTTGAACTGATGGTAACCCTAACCCTAACCCTAGCACTATCCTAAGTCTGATGCTAACCCTAACACTAACACTATCCTAGGGCTGATGCTAACCCTAACCCTAACCCTAACATTATCCTAGGGCGGATGCTAACCCTAACCCTAACCCTAACACTATCCTAGGGCTGATGCTAACCCTAACACTAACACTATCCTAGGCCTGATGCTAACCCTTACCCTAACCCTAACACTATCCTAGGGCTGATGCTAACCCTAACCCTAACACTATCCTAGGGCTGATGCTAACCCTAACCCTAACCCTAACACTATCCTTGGACTGATGCTAACCCTAACACTAACACTATCCTGGGCCTGATGCTAACCCTAACCCTAACCCTAACACTATCCTAGGGCTAATGGTAACCCTAACCCTAACACTATCCTTGGGCTGATGCTAACCCTAACCCTAACCCTAACAATACCCTAGGGCAGATGCTAAACCTAACCCTAACCCTAACACTATCCTAGGGTTTATGTTAACCCTAACCCTAACACTATCCTAGGGCTGATGCTAACCGTAACCCTAACCCTAACACTATCCTAGGGCGGATGCTAACCCTAACCCTAACCCTAACACTATCCTAGGGCTGATGCTAACCCTAACACTAACACTATCCTAGGGCTGATGCTAACCCTAACCCTAACCCTAACATTATCCTAGGACTGATGCTAACCCTAACCCTAACTCTAACACTATCCTAGGGCTGATGCTAACCCTAACGCTAACACTATCCTAGGCCTGATGCTAACCCTAACCCTAACCCTAACACTATCCTAGGGCTGATGCTAACCCTAACCCTAACACTATCCTAGGGCTGATGCTAACCCTAACACTAACACTATCCTAGGGCTGATGCTAACCCTAACCCTAACCCTAACACTCTCCAAGGGCTGATGCTAACCCAAACCCTAACCCTAACACTATCCTAGGGCTGATGCTAACCCTAACCCTAACTCTAACACTATCTTAGGGCTGAGGCTAACCCTAACCCTAACACTATCCTACGGCTGATGCTAACCCTAACCCTAACCCTAACACTATCCCAGTGCTGATGCTAACCCTAACCCTAACACTATCCTAGGCCTGATGCTAACCCTAACCATAACCCTAACACTATCCTAGGGCTGATGCTATCCCTAACCCTAACACTATCCTAGGGCTGATGCTAACCCTAACCCCAACCCTAACACTATCCTAGGGCTGATGCTAACCCTAACCCTAACTCTAACACTATCTTAGGGCTGAGGCTAACCCAAACCCTAACACTATCCTACGGCTGATGCTAACCCGAACCCTAACCCTAACACTATCCTAAGGCTGATGCTAACCCTAACCCTAACCCTAACACTATCCTAAGTCTGATGCTTACCCTAGCCCTCACACTATCCTAGGCCTGATGATAACCCTAACCCTAACCTTAACACTATCCTAGGGCTGATGCTAACCCTAACCCTAACCCTAACACCATCCTAGAGTTGATGCTAACCCTAACCCTAACACTATCCTAGGCCTGATGATAACCCTAACCCTAACCCTGACACTATCCTAGGGCTGATGCTAACCCTAACCCTAACACTATCCTAGGGCTGATGCTACCCCTAACCCTAACCCTAACACTATCCTAGGCCTGATGCTAACCCTATCCCTAACCCTAACACTCTCCTAGGGCTGAGGGTAACCCTAACCCTAACACTATCCTAGGGCTGATGCTAACCTTAACCCTAACCCAAACACTATCCTAGGGTTGATGCTAACCCTAACCCTAACACTATCCTAGGGCTGATGCTTACCCTAACCCTAACACTATCCTTGGGCTGATGCTAACCCTAACCCTAACCCTAACACTATCCTAGGGCAGATGCTAACCCTAACGCTAACCCTAACACTATCCTTGAACTGATCCTAACCCTAACCCTAACCCTAACACTATCCTAGGCCTGATGATAACCCTAACCCTAACCCTAACACTATCTTAGGATTTATGTTAACCCTAACCCTAACACTATCCTAGGGCTGATGCTAACCCTAACCCTAACCCTAACACTATCCTAGGGCGGATGCTAACCCTAACTCTAACCCTAACGCTATCCCAGGGCTGATGCTAACCCTAACACTAACACTATCCTAGGGCTGATGCTAACCCTAACCCTAACCCTAACATTATCCTAGGGCGGATGCTAACCCTAACCCTAACCCTAACACTATCCTAGGGCTGATGCTAACCCTAACCCTAACCCTAACACTATCCTAGGGCGGATGCTAACCCTAACCCTAACCCTAACACTATCCTAGGGCTGATGCTAACCCTAACACTAACACTATCCTAGGGCTGATGCTAACCCTAACCCTAACCCTAACATTATCCTAGGGCGGATGCTAACCCTAACCCTAACCCTAACACTATCCTAGGGCTGATGCTAACCCTAACCCTAACACTATCCTAGGCCTGATGCTAACCCTAACCCTAACCCTAACACTATCCTAGGGCTGATGCTAACCCTAACCATAACACTATCCTAGGGCTGAGGCTAACCCTAACACTAACACTATCCTACGGCTGATGCTAACCCTAACCCTAACCCTAACACTATCCTAGGGCTGATGCTAACCCTAACCCTAACACTATCCTAGGCCTGATGCTAACCCTAACCATAACCCTAACACTATCCTAGGGCTGATGCTAACCCTAACCCTAACACTATCCTAGGGCTGATGCTAACCCTAACCCTAACCCTAACACTATCCTAGGGCTGATGCTAACCCTAACCCTAACCCAAACACTATCCTAGGGTTGATGCTAACCCTAACCCTAACACTATCCTAGGGCTGATGCTAACCCTAACCCTAACCCTAACACTATCCTTGGACTGATGCTAACCCTAACACTGACACTATCCTGGGCCTGATGCTAACCCTAACCCTAACCCTAACACTATCCTAGGGCTGATGTTAACCCTAACCCTAACACTATCCTTGGGCTGATGCTAACCCTAACCCTAACCCTAACAATATCCTAGGGCAGATGCTAACCCTAACCCTAACCCTAACACTATCCTTGGGCTGATGCTAACCCTAACCCTAACACTATCCTGGGCCTGATGCTAACCCTAACCCTAACCCTAACACTATCCTAGGGCTGATGCTAACCCTAACCCTAACACTATCCTTGGGCTGATGCTAACACTAACCCTAACCCTAACAATATCCTAGGGCAGATGCTAACCCTAACGCTAACCCTAACACTATCCTTGAACTGATGCTAACCCTAACCCTAACCCTAACACTATCCTAGGCCTGATGATAACCCTAACCCTAACCCTAACACTATCCTAGGGTTTATGTTAACCCTAACCCTAACACTATCCTAGGGCTGATGCTAACCCTAACCCTAACCCTAACACTATCCTAGGGCGGATGCTAACCCTAACCCTAACACTATCCTAGGCCTGATGCTAACCCTAACCCTTACCCTAACACTATCCTAGGGCTGATGCTAACCCTAACCCTAACACTATCCTAGCGCTGATGCTAACCCTAACCCTAACACTCACACTATCCTAGGACTGATGCTAACCCTAACCCTAACACTATCCTAGGGCTGTTGCTAACCCTAACCCTAACCCTAACACTATCCTAATGCGGATGCTAACCCTACCCCTAACCCTAACACTATCCTAGGGCTGATGCTAACCCTAACACTAGCACTATCCTAGGGCTGATGCTAACCCTAACCCTAACCCTAACACTATCCTAGGGCTGATGCTAACCCTAACCCTAACCCTAAGACTATCCTAGGGATGATGCTAACCCTAACCCTAACACTATCCTAGGCCTGATGCTAACCCTAAGCCTAACCCTAACACTATCGTAGGGCTGATGCTAACCCTAACCCTAACACTATCCTAGGGCTGATGCTAACCTAACCCTAACCCTAACACTATCCTAGGGCTGATGCTAACCCTAACCCTAACACTATCCTAGGCCTGATGATAACCCTAACCCTAACCCTAACACCATCCTAGGGCTGATGCTAACCCTAACCCTAACACTATCCTAGGGCTGATGCTAACCCTAACCCTAACCCTAACACTATCCTAGGGCTGATGCTAACCCTAACCCTAACCCTAACACTATCCTAGAGCTAATGCTAACCCTAACCCTAACCCTAACCCTAACCCTAATACTATCCTAGGGCTGATGCTAACCCTAACCCTAACCCTAACACTATCCTAGGGCTGATGCTAACCCTAACCCTAACTCTAACACTATCCTAGGGCTGAGGCTAACCCTAACCCTAACACTATCCTACGGCTGATGCTAACCCTAACCCTAACCCTAACACTATCCTAAGGCTGATGCTAACCCTAACACTAACACTATCCTAGGCCTGGTGCTAACCCTAACCCTAACCCTAACACTATTCTGGGGCTGATGCTAACCCTAACCCTAATAATATCCTAGGGCTGATGCTAACCCTAACCCTAACCCTAACACTATCCTAGGGCTGATGCTATCCCTAACCCTAACCCTAACACTATCCTAGGGCTGATGCTAACCCTAACCCTAACCCTAATACTATCCTAGGGCTGATGCTAACCCTAACCCTAACCCTAACACTATCCTAGGGCTGATGCTAACCCTAACCCTAACCCTAACACTATCCTAGGGCTGATGCTAACCCTAACCCTAACACTATCCTAGGCCTGATGATAACCCTACCCCTAACCCTAACACTATCCTAAGTCTGATGCTAACCCTAGCCCTCACACTATCTAAGGCCTGATGATATCCCTAACCCTAACCTTAAGACTATCCTAGGGCTGATGCTAACCCTAACCCTAACCCTAACACTATCCTAGAGCTGATGCTAACCCTAACCCTAACACTATCCTAGGCCTGATGATAACCCTAACCCTAACCCTGACACTATCCTAGGGCTGATGCTAACCCTAACCCTAACACTATCCTAGGGCTGATGCTAACCCTAACCCTAACCCTAACACTATCCTAGGCCTGATGCTAACCCTATCCCTAACCCTAACACTCTCCTAGGGCTGAGGGTAACCCTAACCCTAACACTATCCTAGGGCTGATGCTAACCCTAACCCTAACCCAAACACTATCCTAGGGTTGATGCTAACCCTAACCCTAACACTATCCTAGGGCTGATGCTAACCCTAACCCTAACCCTAACACTATCCTTGGGCTGATGCTAACCCTAACCCTAACACTATCCTGGGCCTGATGCTAACCCTATCCCTAACCCTAACACTATCCTAGGGCTGATGCTTACCCTAATCCTAACACTATCCTTGGGTTGATGCTAACCCTAACCCTAACCCTAACACTATCCTAGGGCAGATGCTAACCCTAACGCTAACCCTAACACTATCCTTGAACTGATCCTAACCCTAACCCTAACCCTAACACTATCCTAGGCCTGATGGTAACCCTAACCCTAACCCTAACACTATCCTAGGATTTATGTTAACCCTAACCCTAACACTATCCTAGCGCTGATGCTAACCCTAACCCTAACCCTAACACTATCCTAGGGCGGATGCTAACCCTAACTCTAACCCTAACACTATCCTAGGGCTGATGCTAACCCTAACACTAACACTATCCTAGGGCTGATGCTATCCCTAACCCTAACCCTAACATTATCCTAGGGCGGATGCTAACCCTAACCCTAACCCTAACACTATCCTAGGGCTGATGCTAACCCTAACCCTACCCCTAACACTATCCTAGGGCGGATGCTAACCCTAACCCTAACCCTAACACTATCCTAGGGCTGATGCTAACCCTAACACTAACGCTATCCTAGGGCTGATGCTAACCCTAACCCTAACCCTAACATTATCCTAGGGCGGATGCTAACCCTAACCCTAACCCTAACACTATCCTAGGGCTGATGCTAACCCTAACCCTAACACTATCCTAGGCCTGATGCTAACCCTAACCCTAACCCTAACACTATCCTAGGGCTGATGCTAACCCTAACCCTAACCCTAACACTATCCTAGGGCTGATGCTAACCCTAACCCTAACCCTAATACTATCCTAGGGCTGATGCTAACCCTAACCCTAACCCTAACACTATCCTAGGGCTGATGCTAACCCTAACCCTAACCCTAACACTATCCTAGGGCTGATGCTAACCCTAACCCTAACACTATCCTAGGCCTGATGATAACCCTACCCCTAACCCTAACACTATCCTAAGTCTGATGCTAACCCTAGCCCTCACACTATCTAAGGCCTGATGATATCCCTAACCCTAACCTTAAGACTATCCTAGGGCTGATGCTAACCCTAACCCTAACCCTAACACTATCCTAGAGCTGATGCTAACCCTAACCCTAACCCAAACACTATCCTAGGGTTGATGCTAACCCTAACCCTAACACTATCCTAGGGCTGATGCTAACCCTAACCCTAACCCTAACACTATCCTTGGACTGATGCTAACCCTAACACTGACACTATCCTGGGCCTGATGCTAACCCTAACCCTAACCCTAACACTATCCTAGGGCTGATGTTAACCCTAACCCTAACACTATCCTTGGGCTGATGCTAACCCTAACCCTAAACCTAACAATATCCTAGGGCAGATGCTAACCCTAACCCTAACCCTAACACTATCCTTGGGCTGATGCTAACCCTAACCCTAACACTATCCTGGGCCTGATGCTAACCCTAACCCTAACCCTAACACTATCCTAGGGCTGATGCTAACCCTAACCCTAACACTATCCTTGGGCTGATGCTAACACTAACCCTAACCCTAACAATATCCTAGGGCAGATGCTAACCCTAACGCTAACCCTAACACTATCCTTGAACTGATGCTAACCCTAACCCTAACCCTAACACTATCCTAGGCCTGATGATAACCCTAACCCTAACCCTAACACTATCCTAGGGTTTATGTTAACCCTAACCCTAACACTATCCTAGGGCTGATGCTAACCCTAACCCTAACCCTAACACTATCCTAGGGCGGATGCTAACCCTAACCCTAACACTATCCTAGGCCTGATGCTAACCCTAACCCTTACCCTAACACTATCCTAGGGCTGATGCTAACCCTAACCCTAACACTATCCTAGCGCTGATGCTAACCCTAACCCTAACACTCACACTATCCTAGGACTGATGCTAACCCTAACCCTAACACTATCCTAGGGCTGTTGCTAACCCTAACCCTAACCCTAACACTATCCTAATGCGGATGCTAACCCTACCCCTAACCCTAACACTATCCTAGGGCTGATGCTAACCCTAACACTAGCACTATCCTAGGGCTGATGCTAACCCTAACCCTAACCCTAACACTATCCTAGGGCTGATGCTAACCCTAACCCTAACCCTAAGACTATCCTAGGGATGATGCTAACCCTAACCCTAACACTATCCTAGGCCTGATGCTAACCCTAAGCCTAACCCTAACACTATCGTAGGGCTGATGCTAACCCTAACCCTAACACTATCCTAGGGCTGATGCTAACCTAACCCTAACCCTAACACTATCCTAGGGCTGATGCTAACCCTAACCCTAACACTATCCTAGGCCTGATGATAACCCTAACCCTAACCCTAACACCATCCTAGGGCTGATGCTAACCCTAACCCTAACACTATCCTAGGGCTGATGCTAACCCTAACCCTAACCCTAACACTATCCTAGGGCTGATGCTAACCCTAACCCTAACCCTAACACTATCCTAGAGCTAATGCTAACCCTAACCCTAACCCTAACCCTAACCCTAATACTATCCTAGGGCTGATGCTAACCCTAACCCTAACCCTAACACTATCCTAGGGCTGATGCTAACCCTAACCCTAACTCTAACACTATCCTAGGGCTGAGGCTAACCCTAACCCTAACACTATCCTACGGCTGATGCTAACCCTAACCCTAACCCTAACACTATCCTAAGGCTGATGCTAACCCTAACACTAACACTATCCTAGGCCTGGTGCTAACCCTAACCCTAACCCTAACACTATTCTGGGGCTGATGCTAACCCTAACCCTAATAATATCCTAGGGCTGATGCTAACCCTAACCCTAACCCTAACACTATCCTAGGGCTGATGCTATCCCTAACCCTAACCCTAACACTATCCTAGGGCTGATGCTAACCCTAACCCTAACCCTAATACTATCCTAGGGCTGATGCTAACCCTAACCCTAACCCTAACACTATCCTAGGGCTGATGCTAACCCTAACCCTAACCCTAACACTATCCTAGGGCTGATGCTAACCCTAACCCTAACACTATCCTAGGCCTGATGATAACCCTACCCCTAACCCTAACACTATCCTAAGTCTGATGCTAACCCTAGCCCTCACACTATCTAAGGCCTGATGATATCCCTAACCCTATCCTTAAGACTATCCTAGGGCTGATGCTAACCCTAACCCTAACCCTAACACTATCCTAGAGCTGATGCTAACCCTAACCCTAACACTATCCTAGGCCTGATGATAACCCTAACCCTAACCCTGACACTATCCTAGGGCTGATGCTAACCCTAACCCTAACACTATCCTAGGGCTGATGCTAACCCTAACCCTAACCCTAACACTATCCTAGGCCTGATGCTAACCCTATCCCTAACCCTAACACTCTCCTAGGGCTGAGGGTAACCCTAACCCTAACACTATCCTAGGGCTGATGCTAACCCTAACCCTAACCCAAACACTATCCTAGGGTTGATGCTAACCCTAACCCTAACACTATCCTAGGGCTGATGCTAACCCTAACCCTAACCCTAACACTATCCTTGGGCTGATGCTAACCCTAACCCTAACACTATCCTGGGCCTGATGCTAACCCTATCCCTAACCCTAACACTATCCTAGGGCTGATGCTTACCCTAATCCTAACACTATCCTTGGGTTGATGCTAACCCTAACCCTAACCCTAACACTATCCTAGGGCAGATGCTAACCCTAACGCTAACCCTAACACTATCCTTGAACTGATCCTAACCCTAACCCTAACCCTAACACTATCCTAGGCCTGATGGTAACCCTAACCCTAACCCTAACACTATCCTAGGATTTATGTTAACCCTAACCCTAACACTATCCTAGCGCTGATGCTAACCCTAACCCTAACCCTAACACTATCCTAGGGCGGATGCTAACCCTAACTCTAACCCTAACACTATCCTAGGGCTGATGCTAACCCTAACACTAACACTATCCTAGGGCTGATGCTATCCCTAACCCTAACCCTAACATTATCCTAGGGCGGATGCTAACCCTAACCCTAACCCTAACACTATCCTAGGGCTGATGCTAACCCTAACCCTACCCCTAACACTATCCTAGGGCGGATGCTAACCCTAACCCTAACCCTAACACTATCCTAGGGCAGATGCTAACCCTAACACTAACGCTATCCTAGGGCTGATGCTAACCCTAACCCTAACCCTAACATTATCCTAGGGCGGATGCTAACCCTAACCCTAACCCTAACACTATCCTAGGGCTGATGCTAACCCTAACCCTAACACTATCCTAGGCCTGATGCTAACCCTAACCCTAACCCTAACACTATCCTAGGGCTGATGCTAACCCTAACCCTAACCCTAACACTATCCTAGGGCTGATGCTAACCCTAACCCTAACCCTAATACTATCCTAGGGCTGATGCTAACCCTAACCCTAACCCTAACACTATCCTAGGGCTGATGCTAACCCTAACCCTAACCCTAACACTATCCTAGGGCTGATGCTAACCCTAACCCTAACACTATCCTAGGCCTGATGATAACCCTACCCCTAACCCTAACACTATCCTAAGTCTGATGCTAACCCTAGCCCTCACACTATCTAAGGCCTGATGATATCCCTAACCCTAACCTTAAGACTATCCTAGGGCTGATGCTAACCCTAACCCTAACCCTAACACTATCCTAGAGCTGATGCTAACCCTAACCCTAACACTATCCTAGGCCTGATGATAACCCTAACCCTAACCCTGACACTATCCTAGGGCTGATGCTAACCCTAACCCTAACACTATCCTAGGGCTGATGCTAACCCTAACCCTAACCCTAACACTATCCTAGGCCTGATGCTAACCCTATCCCTAACCCTAACACTCTCCTAGGGCTGAGGGTAACCCTAACCCTAACACTATCCTAGGGCTGATGCTAACCCTAACCCTAACCCAAACACTATCCTAGGGTTGATGCTAACCCTAACCCTAACACTATCCTAGGGCTGATGCTAACCCTAACCCTAACCCTAACACTATCCTTGGGCTGATGCTAACCCTAACCCTAACACTATCCTGGGCCTGATGCTAACCCTATCCCTAACCCTAACACTATCCTAGGGCTGATGCTTACCCTAACCCTAACACTATCCTTGGGTTGATGCTAACCCTAACCCTAACCCTAACACTATCCTAGGGCAGATGCTAACCCTAACGCTAACCCTAACACTATCCTTGAACTGATCCTAACCCTAACCCTAACCCTAACACTATCCTAGGCCTGATGGTAACCCTAACCCTAACCCTAACACTATCCTAGGATTTATGTTAACCCTAACCCTAACACTATCCTAGGGCTGATGCTAACCCTAACCCTAACCCTAACACTATCCTAGGGCGGATGCTAACCCTAACTCTAACCCTAACACTATCCTAGGGCTGATGCTAACCCTAACACTAACACTATCCTAGGGCTGATGCTAACCCTAACCCTAACCCTAACATTATCCTAGGGCGGATGCTAACCCTAACCCTAACCCTAACACTATCCTAGGGCTGATGCTAACCCTAACCCTACCCCTAACACTATCCTAGGGCGGATGCTAACCCTAACCCTAACCCTAACACTATCCTAGGGCTGATGCTAACCCTAACACTAACGCTATCCTAGGGCTGATGCTAACCCTAACCCTAACCCTAACATTATCCTAGGGCTGATGCTAACCCTAACCCTAACCCTAACACTATCCTAGGGCTGATGCTAACCCTAACCCTAACACTATCCTAGGCCTGATGCTAACCCTAACCCTAACCCTAACACTATCCTAGGGCTGATGCTAACCCTAACCCTAACACTATCCTAGGGCTGATGCTAACCCTAACACTAACACTATCCTAGGGCTGATGCTAACCCTAACCCTAACCCTAACACTCTCCAAGGGCTGATGCTAACCCAAACCCTAACCCTAACACTATCCTAGGGCTGATGCTAACCCTAACCCTAACTCTAACACTATCTTAGGGCTGAGGCTAACCCTAACCCTAACACTATCCTACGGCTGATGCTAACCCTAACCCTAACCCTAACACTATCCTAGGGCTGATGCTAACCCTAACCCTAACACTATCCTAGGCCTGATGCTAAGCCTAACCATAATCCTAACACTATCCTAGGGCTGATGCTAACCCTAACCCTAACACTATCCTAGGGCTGATGCTAACCCTAACCCTAACCCTAACACTATCCTAGGGCTTATGCTAACCCTAACCCTAACTCTAACACTATCTTAGGGCTGAGGCTAACCCTAACCCTAACACTATCCTACGGCTGATGCTAACCCGAACCCTAACCCTAACACTATCCTAAGGCTGATGCTAACCGTAACCCTAACCCTAACACTATCCTAAGTCTGATGCTAACCCTAGCCCTCACACTATCCTAGGCCTGATGATAACCCTAACCCTAACCTTAACACTATCCTAGGGCTGATGCTAACCCTAACCCTAACCCTAACACCATCCTAGAGCTGATGCTAACCCTAACCCTAACACTATCCTAGGCCTGATGATAACCCTAACCCTAACCCTGACACTATCCTAGGGCTGATGCTAACCCTAACCCTAACACTATCCTAAGGCTGATGCTAACCCTAACCCTAACCCTAACACTATCCTAGGCCTGATGCTAACCCTATCCCTAACCCTAACACTCTCCTAGGGCTCAGGCTAACCCTAACCCTAACACTATCCTAGGGCTGATGCTAACCCTAACCCTAACCCAAACACTATCCTAGGGTTGATGCTAACCCTAACCCTAACACTATCCTAGGGCTGATGCTAACCCTAACCCTAACCCTAACACTATCCTTGGGCTGATGCTAACCCTAACGCTAACACTATCCTGGGCCTGATGCTAACCCTAACCCTAACCCTAACACTATCCTAGGGCGGATGCTAACCCTAACCCTAACCCTAACACTATCCTAGGGCTGATGCTAACCCTAACAGTAACACTATCCTAGGGCTGATGCTAACCCTAACCCTAACCCTAACATTATCCTAGGACTGATGCTAACCCTAACCCTAACTCTAACACTATCTTAGGGCTGAGGCTAACCCTAACCCTAACACTATCCTAGGGCTGATGCTAACCCTAACCCTAACACTATCCTAGGGCTGATGCTAACCCTAACCCTAACCCTCACACTATCCTAGGACTGATGCTAACCCTAACCCTAACACTATCCTAGGGCTGATGCTAACCCTAACCCTAACCCTAACACTTTCCTAATGCGGATGCTAACCCTAACCCTAACCCTAACACTATCCTAGGGCTGATGCTAACCCTAACACTAGCACTATCCTAGGGCTGATGCTAACCCTAACCCTAACCCTAACACTATCCTAGGGCTGATGCTAACCCTAACCCTAACCCTAAGACTATCCTAGGGCTGATGCTAACCCTAACCCTAACACTATCCTAGGCCTGATGCTAACCCTAAGCCTAACCCTAACACTATCGTAGGGCTGATGCTAACCCTAACCCTAACACTATCCTAGGGCTGATGCTAACCTAACCCTAACCCTAACACTATCCTAGGGCTGATGCTAACCCTAACCCTAACACTATCCTAGGCCTGATGATAACCCTAACCCCAACCCTAACACCATCCTAGGGCTGATGCTAACCCTAACCCTAACACTATCCTAGGGCTGATGCTAACCCTAACCCTAACCCTAACACTATCCTAGGGCTGATGCTAACCCTAACCCTAACCCTAACACTATCCTAGGGCTGATGCTAACCCTAACCCTAACTCTAACACTATCCTAGGGCTGAGGCAAACCCTAACCCTAACACTATCCTACGGCTGATGCTAACCCTAACCCTAACCCTAACACTATCCTAAGGCTGATGCTAACCCTAACACTAACAATATCCTAGGCCTGGTGCTTACCCTAACCCTAACCCTAACACTATTCTGGGGCTGATGCTAACCCTAACCCTAATAATATCCTAGGGCTGATGCTAACCCTAACCCTAACCCTAACACTATCCTAGGGCTGATGCTATCCCTAACCCTAACCCTAACACTATCCTAGGGCTGATGCTAACCCTAACCCTAACCCTAATACTATCCTAGGGCTGATGCTAACCCTAACCCTAACCCTAACACTATCCTAGGGCTGATGCTAACCCTAACCCTAACCCTAACACTATCCTAGGGCTGATGCTAACCCTAACCCTAACACTATCCTAGGCCTGATTATAACCCTACCCCTAACCCTAACACTATCCTAAGTCTGATGCTAACCCTAGCCCTCACACTATCCTAGGCCTGATGATAACCCTAACCCTAACCTTAACACTATCCTAGGGCTGATGCTAACCCTAACCCTAACCCTAACACTATCCTAGAGCTGATGCTAACCCTGACCCTAACACTATCCTAGGCCTGATGATAACCCTAACCCTAACCCTGACACTATCCTAGGGCTGATGCTAACCCTAACCCTAACACTATCCTAGGGCTGATGCTAACCCTAAAACTAACCCTAACACTATCCTAGGCCTGATGCTAACCCTATCCCTAACCCTAACACTCTCCTAGGGCTGAGGGTAACCCTAACCCTAACACTATCCTAGGGCTGATGCTAACCCTAACCCTAACCCAAACACTATCCTAGGGTTGATGCTAACCCTAACCCTAACACTATCCTAGGGCTGATGCTAACCCTAACCCTAACCCTAACACTATCCTTGGGCTGATGCTAACCCTAACCGTAACACTATCCTGGGCCTGATGCTAACCCTAACCCTAACCCTAACACTATCCTAGGGCTGATGCTTACCCTAACCCTAACACTATCCTTGGGCTGATGCTAACCCTAACCCTAACCCTAACACTATCCTAGGGCAGATGCTAACCCTAACGCTAACCCTAACACTATCCTTGAACTGATCCTAACCCTAACCCTAACCCTAACACTATCCTAGGCCTGATGATAACCCTAACCCTAACCCTAACACTATCCTAGGATTTATGTTAACCCTAACCCTAACACTATCCTAGGGCTGATGCTAACCCTAACCCTAACCCTAACACTATCCTAGGGCTGATGCTAACCCTAACCCTAACCCTAACACTATCCTAGGGCAGATGCTAACCCTAACGCTAACCCTAACACTATCCTTGAACTGATCCTAACCCTAACCCTAACCCTAACACTATCCTAGGCCTGATGATAACCCTAACCCTAACCCTAACACTATCCTAGGATTTATGTTAACCCTAACCCTAACACTATCCTAGGGCTGATGCTAACCCTAACCCTAACCCTAACACTATCCTAGGGCGGATGCTAACCCTAACTCTAACCCTAACACTATCCTAGGGCTGATGCTAACCCTAACACTAACACTATCCTAGGGCTGATGCTAACCCTAACCCTAACCCTAACATTATCCTAGGGCGGATGTTAACCCTAACCCTAAACCTAACACTATCCTAGGGCTGATGCTAACCCTAACCCTAACCCTAACACTATCCTAGGGCGGATGCTAACCCTAACCCTAACCCTAACACTATCCTAGGGCTGATGCTAACCCTAACACTAACACTATCCTAGGGCTGATGCTAACCCTAACCCTTACCCTAACATTATCCTAGGGCGGATGCTAACCCTAACCCTAACCCTAACACTATCCTAGGGCTGATGCTAACCTTAACCCTAACACTATCCTAGGCCTGATGCTAACCCTAACCCTAACCCTAACACTATCCTAGGGCTGATGCTAACCCTAACCCTAACACTATCCTAGGGCTGATGCTAACCCTAACACTAACACTATCCTAGGGCTGATGCTAACCCTAACCCTAACCCTAACACTCTCCAAGGGCTGATGCTAACCCAAACCCTAACCCTAACACTATCCTAGGGCTGATGCTAACCCTAACCCTAACTCTAACACTATCTTAGGGCTGAGGCTAACCCTAACCCTAACACTATCCTACGGCTGATGCTAACCCTAACCCTAACACTAACACTATCCTAGGGCTGATGCTAACCCTAACCCTAACACTATCCTAGGGCTGATGCTAACCCTAACCCTAACCCTAACACTATCCTAGGGCTGATGCTAACCCTAACCCTAACTCTAACACTATCTTAGGGCTGAGGCTAACCCTAACCCTAACACTATCCTACGGCTGATGCTAACCCGAACCCTAACCCTAACACTATCCTAGGGCTGATGCTTATCTTAACCATAACACTATCCTAGGCCTGATGCTAACCCTAACCCTAAACCTAACTCTATCCTAGGGTTGATGCTAACCCTAACCCTAACACTATCCTAGGGCTGATGCTAACCCTAACCCTAACCCTAACACTATCCTAGGGCTGATGCTAACCCTAACCCTAACACTATGCTAGGCCTGATGATAACCCTAACCCTAACCCTAACACTATCCTAGGGCTGGTGCTAACCCTAACCCTAACACTATCCTAAGGCTGATGCTAACCCTAACCCTAACCCTAGCACTATCCTAAGTCTGATGCTAACCCTAGCCCTCACACTATCCTAGGCCTGATGATAACCCTAACCCTAACCTTAACACTATCCTAGGGCTGATGCTAACCCTAACCCTAACCCTAACACTATCCTAGAGCTGATGCTAACCCTAACCCTAACACTATCCTAGGCCTGATGATAACCCTAACCCTAACCCTGACACTATCCAAGGGCTGATGCTAACCCTAACACTAACACTATCCTAAGGCTGATGCTAACCCTAACCCTAACCCTAACACTATCCTAGGCCTGATGCTAACCCTATCCCTAACCCTAACACTCTCCTAGGGCTCAGGCTAACCCTAACGCTAACACTATCCTAGGGCTGATGCTAACCCTAACCCTAACCCAAACACTATCCTAGGGTTGATGCTAACCCTAACCCTAACACTATCCTAGGGCTGATGCTAACCCTAACCCTAACCCTAACACTATCCTTGGGCTGATGCTAACCCTAACCCTAACACTATCCTGGGCCTGATGCTAACCCTAACCCTAACCCTAACACTATCCTAGGGCTGATGCTAACCCTAACCCTAACACTATCCTTGGGCTGATGCTAACCCTAACCCTAACCCTAACACTATCCTAAGGCAGATGCTAACCCTAACGCTAACCCTAACACTATCCTTGAACTGATGGTAACCCTAACCCTAACCCTAGCACTATCCTAAGTCTGATGCTAACCCTAACACTAACACTATCCTAGGGCTGATGCTAACCCTAACCCTAACCCTAACATTATCCTAGGGCGGATGCTAACCCTAACCCTAACCCTAACACTATCCTAGGGCTGATGCTAACCCTAACACTAACACTATCCTAGGCCTGATGCTAACCCTTACCCTAACCCTAACACTATCCTAGGGCTGATGCTAACCCTAACCCTAACACTATCCTTGGGCTGATGCTAACCCTAACCCTAACCCTAACAATACCCTAGGGCAGATGCTAAACCTAACCCTAACCCTAACACTATCCTAGGGTTTATGTTAACCCTAACCCTAACACTATCCTAGGGCTGATGCTAACCGTAAC
Organism: Lemur catta; assembly: GCF_020740605.2. Lineage (NCBI taxonomy): Eukaryota > Metazoa > Chordata > Mammalia > Primates > Lemuridae > Lemur > Lemur catta. Next base: position 1,469,392 of record NW_025423859.1, on the reverse strand, counting down.
CCTAACCCTAACACTATCCTAGGGCGGATGCTAACCCTAACCCTAACCCTAACACTATCCTAGGGCTGATGCTAACCCTAACACTAACACTATCCTAGGGCTGATGCTAACCCTAACCCTAACCCTAACATTATCCTAGGACTCATGCTAACCCTAACCCTAACTCTAACACTATCTTAGGGCTGAGGCTAACCCTAACCCTAACACTATCCTACGGCTGATGCTAACCCTAACCCTAACCCTAACACTATCCTAGGGCTGATGCTAACCCTAACCCTAACACTATCCTAGGGCTGATGCTAACCCTAACCCTAACCCTCACACTATCCTAGGACTGATGCTAACCCTAACCCTAACACTATCCTAGGGCTGATGCTAACCCTAACCCTAACCCTAACGCTATCCTAATGCTGATGCTAACCCTAACCCTAACCCTAACACTATCCTAGGGCTGATGCTAACCCTAACACTAGCACTATCCTAGGGCTGATGCTAACCCTAACCCTAACCCTAACACTATCTTAGGGCTGATGCTAACCCTAACCCTAACCCTAAGACTATCCTAGGGCTGATGCTAACCCTAACCCTAACACTATCCTAGGCCTGATGCTAACCCTAAGCCTAACCCTAACACTATCGTAGGGCTGATGCTAACCCTAAGCCTAACACTATCCTAGGGCTGATGCTAACCTAACCCTAACCCTAACACTATCCTAGGGCTGATGCTAACCCTAACCCTAACACTATGCTAGGCCTGATGATAACCCTAACCCTAACCCTAACACCATCCTAGGGCTGATGCTAACCCTAACCCTAACACTATCCTAGGGCTGATGCTAACCCTAACCCTAACCCTAACACTATCCTAGGGCTGATGCTAACCCTAACCCTAACCCTAACACTATCCTAGAGCTGATGCTAACCCTAACCCTAACCCTAACCCTAACCCTAATACTATCCTAGGGCTGATGCTAACCCTAACCATAACTCTAACACTATCCTAGGGCTGAGGCTAACCCTAACCCTAACACTATCCTACGGCTGATGCTAACCCTAACCCTAACCCTAACACTATCCTAAGGCTGATGCTAACCCTAACACTAACACTATCCTAGGCCTGGTGCTAACCCTAACCCTAACCCTAACACTATTCTGGGGCTGATGCTAACCCTAACCCTAATAATATCCTAGGGCTGATGCTAACCCTAACCCTAACCCTAACACTATCCTAGGGCTTATGCTAACCCTAACCCTAACCCTAATACTATCCTAGGGCTAATGCTAACCCTAACCCTAACCCTAAAACTATCCTAGGGCTGATGCTAACCCTAACCCTAACCCTAACACTATCCTAGGGCTGATGCTAACCCTAACCCTAACACTATCCTAGGCCTGATGATAACCCTACCCCTAACCCTAACACTATCCTAAGTCTGATGCTAACCCTAGCCCTCACACTATCCTAGGCCTGATGATAACCCTAACCCTAACCTTAACACTATCCTAGGGCTGATGCTAACCCTAACCCTAACCCTAACACTATCCTAGAACTGATGCTAACCCTAACCCTAACACTATCCTAGGCCTGATGATAACCCTAACCCTAACCCTGACACTATCCTAGGGCTGATGCTAACCCTAACCCTAACACTATCCTAGGGCTGATGCTAACCCTAACCCTAACCCTAACACTATCCTAGGCCTGATGCTAACCCTATCGCTAACCCTAACACTCTCCTAGGGCTGAGGGTAATCCTAACCCTAACACTATCCTAGGGCTGATGCTAACCCTAACCCTAACCCAAACACTATCGTAGGGTTGATGCTAACCCTAACCCTAACACTATCCTAGGGCTGATGCTAACCCTAACCGTAACCCTAACACTATCCTTGGGCTGATGCTAACCCTAACCCTAACACTATCCTAGGGCTGATGCTAACCCTAACCCTAACCCTAACACTATCCTAATGCGGATGCTAACCCTAACCCTAACCCTAACACTATCCTAGGGCTGATGCTAACCCTAACACTAGCACTATCCTAGGGCTGATGCTAACCCTAACCCTAACCCTAACACTATCTTAGGGCTGATGCTAACCCTAACCCTAACCCTAAGACTATCCTAGGGCTGATGCTAACCCTAACCCTAACACTATCCTAGGCCTGATGCTAACCCTAAGCCTAACCCTAACACTATCGTAGGGCTGATGCTAACCCTAAGCCTAACACTATCCTAGGGCTGATGCTAACCTAACCCTAACCCTAACACTATCCTAGGGCTGATGCTAACCCTAACCCTAACACTATGCTAGGCCTGATGATAACCCTAACCCTAACCCTAACACCATCCTAGGGCTGATGCTAACCCTAACCCTAACACTATCCTAGGGCTGATGCTAACCCTAACCCTAACCCTAACACTATCCTAGGGCTGATGCTAACCCTAACCCTAACCCTAACACTATCCTAGAGCTGATGCTAACCCTAACCCTAACCCTAACCCTAACCCTAATACTATCCTAGGGCTGATGCTAACCCTAACCATAACTCTAACACTATCCTAGGGCTGAGGCTAACCCTAACCCTAACACTATCCTACGGCTGATGCTAACCCTAACCCTAACCCTAACACTATCCTAAGGCTGATGCTAACCCTAACACTAACACTATCCTAGGCCTGGTGCTAACCCTAACCCTAACCCTAACACTATTCTGGGGCTGATGCTAACCCTAACCCTAATAATATCCTAGGGCTGATGCTAACCCTAACCCTAACCCTAACACTATCCTAGGGCTGATGCTATCCCTAACCCTAACCCTAACACTATCCTAGGGCTTATGCTAACCCTAACCCTAACCCTAATACTATCCTAGTTCTAATGCTAACCCTAACCCTAACCCTAACACTATCCTAGGGCTGATGCTAACCCTAACCCTAACCCTAACACTATCCTAGGGCTGATGCTAACCCTAACCCTAACACTATCCTAGGCCTGATGATAACCCTACCCCTAACCCTAACACTATCCTAAGTCTGATGCTAACCCTAGCCCTAACACTATCCTAGGCCTGATGATAACCCTAACCCTAACCTTAACACTATCCTAGGCCTGATGCTAACCCTAACCCTAACCCTAACAGTATCCTAGAACTGATGCTAACCCTAACCCTAACACTATCCTAGGCCTGATGATAACCCTAACCCTAACCCTGACACTATCCTAGGGCTGATGCTAACCCTAACCCTAACACTATCCTAGGCCTGATGCTAACCCTATCGCTAACCCTAACACTCTCCTAGGGCTGAGGGTAACCCTAACCCTAACACTATCCTAGGGCTGATGCTAACCCTAACCCTAACCCAAACACTATCGTAGGGTTGATGCTAACCCTAACCCTAACACTATCCTAGGGCTGATGCTAACCCTAACCGTAACCCTAACACTATCCTTGGGCTGATGCTAACCCTAACCCTAACACTATCCTGGGCCTGATGCTAACCCTAACCCTAACCCTAACACTATCCTAGGGCTGATGCTTACCCTAACCTTAACACTATCCTTGGGCTGATGCTAACCCTAACCCTAACCCTAACACTATCCTAGGGCAGATGCTAACCCTAACGCTAACCCTAACACTATCCTTGAACTGATCCTAACCCTAACCCTAACCCTAACACTATCCTAGGCCTGATGATAACCCTAACCCTAACCCTAACACTATCCTAGGATTTATGTTAACCCTAACCCTAACACTATCCTAGGGCTGATGCTAACCCTAACCCTAACCCTAACACTATCCTAGGGCGGATGCTAACCCTAACTCTAACCCTAACACTATCCTAGGGCTGATGCTAACCCTAACACTAACACTATCCTAGGGCTGATGCTAACCCTAACCCTAACCCTAACATTATCCTAGGGCGGATGCTAACCCTAACCCTAACCCTAACACTATCCTAGGGCTGATGCTAACCCTAACCCTAACACTATCCTAGGCCTGATGCTAACCCTAACCATAACCCTAACACTATCCTAGGGCTGATGCTAACCCTAACCCTAACACTATCCTAGGGCTGATGCTAACCCTAACCCTAACCCTAACACTATCCTAGGGCTGATGCTAACCCTAACCCTAACTCTAACACTATCTTAGGGCTGAGGCTAACCCTAACCCTAACACTATCCTACGGCTGATGCTAACCCGAACCCTAACCCTAACACTATCCTAGAGCTGATGCTTATCCTAACCATAACACTATCCTAGGCCTGATGCTAACCCTAACCCTAACCCTAACTCTATCCTAGGGTTGATGCTAACCCTAACCCTAACACTATCCTAGGGCTGATGCTAACCCTAACCCTAACCCTAACACTATCCTAGGGCTGATGCTAACCCTAACCCTAACACTATCCTAGGCCTGATGATAACCCTAACCCTAACCCTAACACTATCCTAGGGCTGATGCTAACCCTAACCCTAACACTATCCTAAGGCTGATGCTAACCCTAACCCTAACCCTAACACTATCCTAAGTCTGATGCTAACCCTAGCAATCACACTATCCTAGGCCTGATGATAACCATAACCCTAACCTTAACACTATCCTAGGGCTGATGCTAACCCTAACCCTAACCCTAACACTATCCTAGAGCTGATGCTAACCCTAACCCTAACACTATCCTAGGCCTGATGATAACCCTAACCCTAACCCTGACACTATCCTAGGACTGATTCTAACCCTAACCCTAACACTATCCTAAGGCTGATGCTAACCCTAACCCTAACCCTAACACTATCCTAGGCCTGATGCTAACCCTATCCCTAACCCTAACACTCTCCTAGGGCTCAGGCTAACCCTAACCCTAACACTATCCTAGGGCTGATGCTAACCCTAACCCTAACCCAAACACTATCCTAGGGTTGATGCTAACCCTAACCCTAACACTATCCTAGGGCTGATGCTAACCCTAACCCTAACCCTAACACTATCCTGGGCTGATGCTAACCCTAACCCTAACACTATCCTGGGCCTGATGCTAACCCTAACCCTAACCCTAACACTATCCTAGGGCTGATGCTAACCCTAACCCTAACACTATCCTTGGGCTGATGCTAACCCTAACCCTAACCCTAACACTCTCCTAGGGCAGATGCTAACCCTAACGCTAACCCTAACACTATCCTTGAACTGATGCTAACCCTAACCCTAACCCTAACACTATCCTAGGCCTGATGATAACCCTAACCCTAACCCTAACACTATCCTAGGGTTTATGTTAACCCTAACCCTAACACTATCCTAGGGTTGATGCTAACCCTAACCCTAACCCTAACACTATCCTAGGGCCGATGCTAACCCTAACCCTAACCCTAACACTATCCTAGGGCTGATGCTAACCCTAACACTAACACTATCCTAGGGCTGATGCTAACCCTAACCCTAACCCTAACATTATCCTAGGGCGGATGCTAACCCTAACCCTAACCCTAACACTATCCTAGGGCTGATGCTAACCCTAACACTAACACTATCCTAGGCCTGATGCTAACCCTGACCCTAACCCTAACACTATCCTAGGGCTGATGCTAACCCTAACCCTAACACTATCCTTGGGCTGATGCTAACCCTAACCCTAACCCTAACAATATCCTAGGGCAGATGCTAACCCTAACCCTAACCCTAACACTATCCTTGTGCTGATGCTAACCCTAACCCTAACACTATCCTGGGCCTGATGCTAACCCTAACCCTAACCCTAACACTATCCTAGGGCTGATGCTAACCCTAACCCTAACACTATCCTTGGGCTGATGCTAACACTAACCCTAACCCTAACAATATCCTAGGGCAGATGCTAACCCTAACGCTAACCCTAACACTATCCTTGAACTGATGTTAACCCTAACCCTAACCCTAGCACTATCCTAGGCCTGATGATAACCCTAACCCTAACCCTAACACTATCCTAGGGCTGATGCTAACCCTAACACTAGCACTATCCTAGGGCTGATGCTAACCCTAACCCTAACCCTAACACTATCCTAGGGCTGATGCTAACACTAACCCTAACCCTAAGACTATCCTAGGGCAGATGCTATCCCTAACCCTAACCCTAACACCATCCTAGGGCTGATGCTAACCCTAACCCTAACACTATCCTAGGGCTGATGCTAACCCTAACCCTAACCCTAACACTATCCTAGGGCTGATGCTAACCCTAACCGTAACCCTAACACTATCCTAGAGCTGATGCTAACCCTAACCCTAACCCTAACCCTAACCCTAATACTATCCTAGGGCTGATGCTAACCCTAACCCTAACCCTAACACTATCCTAGGGCTGATGCTAACCCTAACCCTAACTCTAACACTATCCTAGGGCTGAGGCTAACCCTAACCCTAACACTATCCTACGGCTGATGCTAACCCTAACCCTAACCCTAACACTATCCTAAGGCTGATGCTAACCCTAACACTAACACTATCCTAGGCCTGGTGCTAACCCTAACCCTAACCCTAACACTATTCTGGGGCTGATGCTAACCCTAACCCTAATAATATCCTAGGGCTGATGCTAACCCTAACCCTAACCCTAACACTATCCTAGGGCTGATGCTATCCCTACCCTAACCCTAACACTATCCTAGGGCTGATGCTAACCCTAACCCTAACCCTAATACTATCCTAGGGCTGATGCTAACCCTAACCCTAACCCTAACACTATCCTAGGGCTGATGCTAACCCTAACCCTAACCCTAACACTATCCTAGGGCTGATGCTAACCCTAACCCTAACACTATCCTAGGCCTGATGATAACCCTACCCCTAACCCTAACACTATCCTAAGTCTGATGCTAACCCTAGCCCTCACACTATCCTAGGCCTGATGATAACCCTAACCCTAACCTTAACACTATCCTAGGGCTGATGCTAACCCTAACCCTAACCCTAACACTATCCTAGAGCTGATGCTAACCCTAACCCTAACACTATCCTAGGCCTGATGATAACCCTAACCCTAACCCTGACACTATCCTAGGGCTGATGCTAACCCTAACCCTAACACTATCCTAGGGCTGATGCTAACCCTAACCCTAACCCTAAAACTATCCTAGGCCTGATGCTAACCCTATCCCTAACCCTAACACTCTCCTAGGGCTGAGGGTAACCCTAACCCTAACCCTGACACTATGCTAGGGTTGATGCTAACCCTAACCCTAACACTATCCTAGGGCTGATGCTAACCCTAACCCTAACCCTAACACTATCCTTGGGCTGATGCTAACCCTAACCCTAACACTATCCTGGGCCTGATGCTAACCCTAACCCTAACCCTAACACTATCCTAGGGCTGATGCTTACCCTAACCCTAACACTATCCTTGGGCTGATGCTAACCCTAACCCTAACCCTAACACTATCCTAGGGCAGATGCTAACCCTAACGCTAACCCTAACACTATCCTTGAACTGATCCTAACCCTAACACTAACCCTAACACTATCCTAGGCCTGATGATAACCCTAACCCTAACCCTAACACTATCCTAGGATTTATGTTAACCCTAACCCTAACACTATCCTAGGGCTGATGCTAACCCTAACCCTAACCCTAACACTATCCTAGGGCGGATGCTAACCCTAACTCTAACCCTAACCATATCCTAGGGCTGATGCTAACCCTAACACTAACACTATCCTAGGGCTGATGATAACCCTAACCCTAACCCTAACATTATCCTAGGGCGGATGCTAACCCTAACCCTAACCCTAACACTATCCTAGGGCTGATGCTAACCCTAACCCTAACCCTAACACTATCCTAGGGCGGATGCTAACCCTAACCATAACCCTAACACTATCCTAGGGCTGATGCTAACCCTAACACTAACACTATCCTAGGGCTGATGCTAACCCTAACCCTAACCCTAACGTTATCCTAGGGTGGATGCTAACCCTAACCCTAACCCTAACACTATCCTAGGGCTGATGCTAACCCTAACCCTAACACTATCCTAGGGCTGATGCTAACCCTAACACTAACACTATCCTAGGGCTGATGCTAACCCTAACCCTAACCCTAACACTCTCCAAGGGCTGATGCTAACCCAAACCCTAACCCTAACACTATCCTAGGGCTGATGCTAACCCTAACCCTAACCTTAACACTATCTTAGGGCTGAGGCTAACCCTAACCCTAACACTATCCTAGGGCTGATGCTAACCCTAACCCTAACCCTAACACTATCCTAGGGCTGATGCTAACCCTAACCCTAACACTATCCTAGGCCTGATGCTAACCCTAACCATAACCCTAACACTATCCTAGGGCTGATGCTAACCCTAACCCTAACACTATCCTAGGGCTGATGATAACCCTAACCCTAACCCTAACACTATCCTAGGGCTGATGCTAACCCTAACCCTAACTCTAACACTATCCTAGGGCTGATGCTAACCCTAACCCTAACACTATCCTAGGGCTGATGCTAACCCTAACCCTATCCCTAACACTATCCTAGGGCTGATGCTAACCCTAACCCTAACAATATCCTAGGCCTGATGATAACCCTAACCCTAACCCTAACACTATCCTAGGGCTGATGCTAACCCTAACCCTAACACTATCCTAAGGCTGATGCTAACCCTAACCCTAACCCTAACACTATCCTAAGTCTGATGCTAACCCTAGCCCTCACACTATCCTAGGCCTGATGATAATCCTAACCCTAACCTTAACACTATCCTAGGGCTGATGCTAACCCTAACCCTAACCCTAACACTATCCTAGAGCTGATGCTAACCCTAACCCTAACACTATCCTAGGCCTGATGATAACCCTAACCCTAACCCTGACACTATCCTAGGGCTGATGCTAACCCTAACCCTAACACTATCCTAAGGCTGATGCTAACCCTAACCCTAACCCTAACACTATCCTAGGCCTGATGCTAACCCTATCCCTAACCCTAACACTCTCCTAGGGCTCAGGCTAACCCTAACCCTAACACTATCCTAGGGCTGATGCTAACCCTAACCCTAACCCAAACAATATCCTAGGGTTGATGCTAACCCTAACCCTAACACTATCCTAGGGCTGATGCTAACCCTAACCCTAACCCTAACACTATCCTTGGGCTGATGCTAACCCTAACCCTAACACTATCCTGGGCCTGATGCTAACCCTAACCCTAACCCTAACACTATCCTAGGGCTGATGCTAACCCTAACCCTAACACTATCCTTGGGCTGATGCTAACCCTAACCCTAACCCTAACACTATCCTAGGGCAGATGCTAACCCTAACGCTAACCCTAACACTATCCTTGAACTGATGCTAACCCTAACCCTAACCCTAACACTATCCTAGGCCTGATGATAACCCTAACCCTAACACTAACACTATCCTAGGGTTTATGTTAACCCTAACCCTAACACTATCCTAGGGTTGATGCTAACCCTAACCCTAACCCTAACACTATCCTAGGGCCGATGCTAACCCTAACCCTTACCCTAACACTATCCTAGGGCTGATGCTAACCCTAACACTAACACTATCCTAGGGCTGATGCTAACCCTAACCCTAACCCTAACATTATCCTAGGGCGGATGCTAACCCTAACCCTAACCCTAACACTATCCTAGGGCTGATGCTAACCCTAACAATAACACTATCCTAGGCCTGATGCTAACCCTGACCCTAACCCTATCACTATCCTAGGGCTGATGCTAACCCTAACCCTAACACTATCCTAGGGCTGATGCTAACCCTAACCCTAACCCTAACACTATCCTTGGACTGATGCTAACCCTAACACTAACACTATCCTGGGCCTGATGCTAACCCTAACCCTAACCCTAACACTATCCTAGGGCTGATGGTAACCCTAACCCTAACACTATACTTGGGCTGATGCTAACCCTAACCCTAACACTATCGTAGGGCTGATGCTAACCCTAACCCTATCCCTAACACTATCCTAGGGCTGATGCTAACCCTAACCCTAACAATATCCTAGGCCTGATGATAACCCTAACCCTAACCCTAACACTATCCTAGGGCTGATGCTAACCCTAACCCTATCCCTAACACTATCCTAGGGCTGATGCTAACCCTAACCCTAACAATATCCTAGGCCTGATGATAACCCTAACCCTAACCCTAACACTATCCTAGGGCTGATGCTAACCCTAACCCTAACACTATCCTAAGGCTGATGCTAACCCTAACCCTAACCCTAACACTATCCTAAGTCTGATGCTAACCCTAGCCCTCACACTATCCTAGGCCTGATGATAATCCTAACCCTAACCTTAACACTATCCTAGGGCTGATGCTAACCCTAACCCTAACCCTAACACTATCCTAGAGCTGATGCTAACCCTAACCCTAACACTATCCTAGGCCTGATGATAACCCTAACCCTAACCCTGACACTATCCTAGGGCTCATGCTAACCCTAACCCTAACACTATCCTAAGGCTGATGCTAACCCTAACCCTAACCCTAACACTATCCTAGGCCTGATGCTAACCCTATCCCTAACCCTAACACTCTCCTAGGGCTCAGGCTAACCCTAACCCTAACACTATCCTAGGGCTGATGCTAACCCTAACCCTAACCCAAACAATATCCTAGGGTTGATGCTAACCCTAACCCTAACACTATCCTAGGGCTGATGCTAACCCTAACCCTAACCCTAACACTATCCTTGGGCTGATGCTAACCCTAACCCTAACACTATCCTGGGCCTGATGCTAACCCTAACCCTAACCCTAACACTATCCTAGGGCTGATGCTATCCCTAACCCTAACACTATCCTTGGGCTGATGCTAACCCTAACCCTAACCCTAACACTATCCTAGGGCAGATGCTAACCCTAACGCTAACCCTAACACTATCCTTGAACTGATGCTAACCCTAACCCTAACCCTAACACTATCCTAGGCCTGATGATAACCCTAACCCTAACACTAACACTATCCTAGGGTTTATGTTAACCCTAACCCTAACACTATCCTAGGGTTGATGCTAACCCTAACCCTAACCCTAACACTATCCTAGGGCCGATGCTAACCCTAACCCTAACCCTAACACTATCCTAGGGCTGATGCTAACCCTAACACTAACACTATCCTAGGGCTGATGCTAACCCTAACCCTAACCCTAACATTATCCTAGGGCGGATGCTAACCCTAACCCTAACCCTAACACTATCCTAGGGCTGATGCTAACCCTAACAATAACACTATCCTAGGCCTGATGCTAACCCTGACCCTAACCCTATCACTATCCTAGGGCTGATGCTAACCCTAACCCTAACACTATCCTAGGGCTGATGCTAACCCTAACCCTAACCCTAACACTATCCTTGGACTGATGCTAACCCTAACACTAACACTATCCTGGGCCTGATGCTAACCCTAACCCTAACCCTAACACTATCCTAGGGCTGATGGTAACCCTAACCCTAACACTATACTTGGGCTGATGCTAACCCTAACCCTAACCCTAACAATATCCTAGGGCAGATGCTAACCCTAACCCTAACCCTAACACTATCCTAGGGTTTATGTTAACCCTAACCCTAACACTATCCTAGGGCTGATGCTAACCCTAACCCTAACCCTAACACTATCCTAGGGCGGATGCTAACCCTAACCCTAACCCTAACACTATCTTAGGGCTGAGGCTAACCCTAACCCTAACACTATCCTACGGCTGATGCTAACCCTAACCCTAACCCTAACACTATCCTAGGGCTGATGCTAACCCTAACCCTAACACTATCCTAGGGCTGATGCTAACCCTAACCCTAACCCTCACACTATCCTAGGACTGATGCTAACCCTAACCCTAACACTATCCTAGGGCTGATGCTAACCCTAACCCTAACCCTAACACTATCCTAATGCGGCTGCTCAGCCTAACCCTAACCCTAACACTATCCTAGGGCTGATGCTAACCCTAACACTAGCACTATCCTAGGGCTGATGCTAACCCTAACCCTAACCCTAACTCTATCCTAGGGCTGATGCTAACCCTAAACCTAACCCTAACCCTAAGACTATCCTAGGGCTGATGCTATCCCTAACCCTAACACTATCCTAGGCCTGATGCTAACCCTAAGCCTAACCCTAACACTATCGTAGGGCTGATGCTAACCCTAACCCTAACACTATCCTAGGGCTGATGCTAACCTAACCCTAACCCTAACACTATCCTAGGGCTGATGCTAACCCTAACACTAACACTATCCTAGGCCTGATGATAACCCTAACCCTAACCCTAACACCATCCTAGGGCTGATGCTAACCCTAACCCTAACACTATCCTAGGGCTGATGCTAACCCTAACCCTAACCCTAACACTATCCTAGGGCTGATGCTAACCCTAACCCTAACCCTAACACTATCCTAGGGCTGATGCTAACCCTAACCCTAACCCTAATCCTAACCCTAATACTATCCTAGGGCTGATGCTAACCCTAACCCTAACCCTAACACTATCCTAGGGCGGATGCTAACCCTAACCCTAACCCTAACACTATCCTAGGGCTGATGCTAACCCTAACACTAACACTATCCTAGGGCTGATGCTAACCCTAACCCTAACCCTAACATTATCCTAGGACTGATGCTAACCCTAACCCTAACTCTAACACTATCTTAGGGCTGAGGCTAACCCTAACCCTAACACTATCCTACGGCTGATGCTAACCCTAACCCTAACCCTAACACTATCCTAGGGCTGATGCTAACCCTAACCCTAACCCTAACACTATCTTAGGGCTGAGGCTAACCCTAACCCTAACCCAAACAATATCCTAGGGTTGATGCTAACCCTAACCCTAACACTATCCTAGGGCTGATGCTAACCCTAACCCTAACCCTAACACTATCCTTGGGCTGATGCTAACCCTAACCCTAACACTATCCTGGGCCTGATGCTAACCCTAACCCTAACCCTAACACTATCCTAGGGCTGATGCTAACCCTAACCCTAACACTATCCTTGGGCTGATGCTAACCCTAACCCTAACCCTAACACTATCCTAGGGCAGATGCTAACCCTAACGCTAACCCTAACACTATCCTTGAACTGATGCTAACCCTAACCCTAACCCTAACACTATCCTAGGCCTGATGATAACCCTAACCCTAACACTAACACTATCCTAGGGTTTATGTTAACCCTAACCCTAACACTATCCTAGGGTTGATGCTAACCCTAACCCTAACCCTAACACTATCCTAGGGCCGATGCTAACCCTAACCCTTACCCTAACACTATCCTAGGGCTGATGCTAACCCTAACACTAACACTATCCTAGGGCTGATGCTAACCCTAACCCTGACCCTAACATTATCCTAGGGCGGATGCTAACCCTAACCCTAACCCTAACACTATCCTAGGGCTGATGCTAACCCTAACAATAACACTATCCTAGGCCTGATGCTAACCCTGACCCTAACCCTATCACTATCCTAGGGCTGATGCTAACCCTAACCCTAACACTATCCTAGGGCTGATGCTAACCCTAACCCTAACCCTAACACTATCCTTGGACTGATGCTAACCCTAACACTAACACTATCCTGGGCCTGATGCTAACCCTAACCCTAACCCTAACACTATCCTAGGGCTGATGGTAACCCTAACCCTAACACTATACTTGGGCTGATGCTAACCCTAACCCTAACACTATCGTAGGGCTGATGCTAACCCTAACCCTATCCCTAACACTATCCTAGGGCTGATGCTAACCCTAACCCTAACAATATCCTAGGCCTGATGATAACCCTAACCCTAACCCTAACACTATCCTAGGGCTGATGCTAACCCTAACCCTATCCCTAACACTATCCTAGGGCTGATGCTAACCCTAACCCTAACAATATCCTAGGCCTGATGATAACCCTAACCCTAACCCTAACACTATCCTAGGGCTGATGCTAACCCTAACCCTAACACTATCCTAAGGCTGATGCTAACCCTAACCCTAACCCTAACACTATCCTAAGTCTGATGCTAACCCTAGCCCTCACACTATCCTAGGCCTGATGATAATCCTAACCCTAACCTTAACACTATCCTAGGGCTGATGCTAACCCTAACCCTAACCCTAACACTATCCTAGAGCTGATGCTAACCCTAACCCTAACACTATCCTAGGCCTGATGATAACCCTAACCCTAACCCTGACACTATCCTAGGGCTCATGCTAACCCTAACCCTAACACTATCCTAAGGCTGATGCTAACCCTAACCCTAACCCTAACACTATCCTAGGCCTGATGCTAACCCTATCCCTAACCCTAACACTCTCCTAGGGCTCAGGCTAACCCTAACCCTAACACTATCCTAGGGCTGATGCTAACCCTAACCCTAACCCAAACAATATCCTAGGGTTGATGCTAACCCTAACCCTAACACTATCCTAGGGCTGATGCTAACCCTAACCCTAACCCTAACACTATCCTTGGGCTGATGCTAACCCTAACCCTAACACTATCCTGGGCCTGATGCTAACCCTAACCCTAACCCTAACACTATCCTAGGGCTGATGCTATCCCTAACCCTAACACTATCCTTGGGCTGATGCTAACCCTAACCCTAACCCTAACACTATCCTAGGGCAGATGCTAACCCTAACGCTAACCCTAACACTATCCTTGAACTGATGCTAACCCTAACCCTAACCCTAACACTATCCTAGGCCTGATGATAACCCTAACCCTAACACTAACACTATCCTAGGGTTTATGTTAACCCTAACCCTAACACTATCCTAGGGTTGATGCTAACCCTAACCCTAACCCTAACACTATCCTAGGGCCGATGCTAACCCTAACCCTAACCCTAACACTATCCTAGGGCTGATGCTAACCCTAACACTAACACTATCCTAGGGCTGATGCTAACCCTAACCCTAACCCTAACATTATCCTAGGGCGGATGCTAACCCTAACCCTAACCCTAACACTATCCTAGGGCTGATGCTAACCCTAACAATAACACTATCCTAGGCCTGATGCTAACCCTGACCCTAACCCTATCACTATCCTAGGGCTGATGCTAACCCTAACCCTAACACTATCCTAGGGCTGATGCTAACCCTAACCCTAACCCTAACACTATCCTTGGACTGATGCTAACCCTAACACTAACACTATCCTGGGCCTGATGCTAACCCTAACCCTAACCCTAACACTATCCTAGGGCTGATGGTAACCCTAACCCTAACACTATACTTGGGCTGATGCTAACCCTAACCCTAACCCTAACAATATCCTAGGGCAGATGCTAACCCTAACCCTAACCCTAACACTATCCTAGGGTTTATGTTAACCCTAACCCTAACACTATCCTAGGGCTGATGCTAACCCTAACCCTAACCCTAACACTATCCTAGGGCGGATGCTAACCCTAACCCTAACCCTAACACTATCTTAGGGCTGAGGCTAACCCTAACCCTAACACTATCCTACGGCTGATGCTAACCCTAACCCTAACCCTAACACTATCCTAGGGCTGATGCTAACCCTAACCCTAACACTATCCTAGGGCTGATGCTAACCCTAACCCTAACCCTCACACTATCCTAGGACTGATGCTAACCCTAACCCTAACACTATCCTAGGGCTGATGCTAACCCTAACCCTAACCCTAACACTATCCTAATGCGGCTGCTCAGCCTAACCCTAACCCTAACACTATCCTAGGGCTGATGCTAACCCTAACACTAGCACTATCCTAGGGCTGATTCTAACCCTAACCCTAACCCTAACTCTATCCTAGGGCTGATGCTAACCCTAAACCTAACCCTAACCCTAAGACTATCCTAGGGCTGATGCTATCCCTAACCCTAACACTATCCTAGGCCTGATGCTAACCCTAAGCCTAACCCTAACACTATCGTAGGGCTGATGCTAACCCTAACCCTAACACTATCCTAGGGCTGATGCTAACCTAACCCTAACCCTAACACTATCCTAGGGCTGATGCTAACCCTAACACTAACACTATCCTAGGCCTGATGATAACCCTAACCCTAACCCTAACACCATCCTAGGGCTGATGCTAACCCTAACCCTAACACTATCCTAGGGCTGATGCTAACCCTAACCCTAACCCTAACACTATCCTAGGGCTGATGCTAACCCTAACCCTAACCCTAACACTATCCTAGGGCTGATGCTAACCCTAACCCTAACCCTAATCCTAACCCTAATACTATCCTAGGGCTGATGCTAACCCTAACCCTAACCCTAACACTATCCTAGGGCGGATGCTAACCCTAACCCTAACCCTAACACTATCCTAGGGCTGATGCTAACCCTAACACTAACACTATCCTAGGGCTGATGCTAACCCTAACCCTAACCCTAACATTATCCTAGGACTGATGCTAACCCTAACCCTAACTCTAACACTATCTTAGGGCTGAGGCTAACCCTAACCCTAACACTATCCTACGGCTGATGCTAACCCTAACCCTAACCCTAACACTATCCTAGGGCTGATGCTAACCCTAACCCTAACACTATCCTAGGGCTGATGCTAACCCTAACCCTAACCCTCACACTATCCTAGGACTGATGCTAACCCTAACCCTAACACAATCCTAGGGCTGATGCTAACCCTAACCCTAACCCTGACACTATCCTAATGCGGCTGCTAACCCTAACCCTAACCCTAACACTATCCTAGGGCTGATGCTAACCCTAACACTAGCACTATCCTAGGGCTGATGCTAACCCTAACCCTAACCCTAACTCTATCCTAGGGCTGATGCTAACCCTAAACCTAACCCTAACCCTAAGACTATCCTAGGGCTGATGCTATCCCTAACCCTAACACTATCCTAGGCCTGATGCTAACCCTAAGCCTAACCCTAACACTATTGTAGGGCTGATGCTAACCCTAACCCTAACACTATCCTAGGGCTGATGCTAACCTAACCCTAACCCTAACACTATCCTAGGGCTGATGCTAACCCTAACCCTAACACTATCCTAGGCCTGATGATAACCCTAACCCTAACCCTAACACCATCCTAGGGCTGATGCTAACCCTAACCCTAACACTATCCTAGGGCTGATGCTAACCCTAACCCTAACCCTAACACTATCCTAGGGCTGATGCTAACCCTAACCCTAACCCTAACACTATCCTAGAGCTGATGCTAACCCTAACCCTAACCCTAATCCTAACCCTAATACTATCCTAGGGCTGATGCTAACCCTAACCCTAACCCTAACACTATCCTAGGGCTGATGCTAACCCTAACCCTAACTCTAACACTATCCTAGGGCTGAGGCTAACCCTAACCGTAACACTATCCTACGGCTGATGCTAACCCTAACCCTAACCCTAATACTATCCTAAGGCTGATGCTAACCCTAACACTAACACTATCCTAGGCCTGGTGCTAACCCTAACCCTAACCCTAACACTATTCTGGGGCTGATGCTAACCCTAACCCTAATAATATCCTAGGGCTGATGCTAACCCTAACCCTAACCCTAACACTATCCTAGGGCTGATGCTATCCCTAACCCTAACCCTAACACTATCCTAGGGCTGATGCTAACCCTAACCCTAACCCTAATACTATCCTAGGGCTGATGCTAACCCTAACCCTAACCCTAACACTATCCTAGGGCTGATGCTAACCCTAACCCTAACACTAACACTATCCTAAGTCTGATGCTAACCCTAGCCCTCACACTATCCTAGGCCTGATGATAACCCTAACCCTAACCTTAACACTATCCTAGGGCTGATGCTAACCCTAACCCTAACCCTAACACTATCCTAGAGCTGATGCTAACCCTAACCCTAACACTATCCTAGGCCTGATGATAACCCTAACCCTAACCCTGACACTATCCTAGGGCTGATGCTAACCCTAACCCTAACACTATCCTAGGGCTGATGCTAACCCTAACCCTAACCCTAACACTATCCTAGGCCTGATGCTAACCCTATCCCTAACCCTAACACTCTCCTAGGGCTGAGGGTAACCCTAACGCTAACACTATCCTAGGGCTGATGCTAACCCTAACCCTATCCCAAACACTATCCTAGGGTTGATGCTAACCCTAACCCTAACACTATCCTAGGGCTGATGCTAACCCTAACCCTAACCCTAACACTATCCTTGGGCTGATGCTAACCCTAACCCTAACACTATCCTGGGCCTGATGCTAACCCTAACCCTAACCCTAACACTATCCTAGGGCTGATGCTTACCCTAACCCTAACACTATCCTTGGGCTGATGCTAACCCTAACCCTAACCCTAACACTATCCTAGGGCAGATGCTAACCCTAACGCTAACCCTAACACTATCCTTGAACTGATCCTAACCCTAACCCTAACCCTAACACTATCCTAGGCCTGATGATAACCCTAACCCTAACCCTAACACTATCCTAGGATTTATGTTAACCCTAACCCTAACACTATCCTAGGGCTGAGCTAACCCTAACCCTAACCCTAACACTATCCTAGGGCGGATGCTAACCCTAACTCTAACCCTAACACTATCCTAGGGCTGATGGTAACCCTAACACTAACACTATCCTAGGGCTGATGCTAACCCTAACCCTAACCCTAACATTATCCTAGGGCGGATGCTAACCCTAACCCTAACCCTAACACTATCCTAGGGCTGATGCTAACCCTAACCCTAACCCTAACACTATCCTAGGGCGGATGCTAACCCTAACCCTAACCCTAACACTATCCTAGGGCTGATGCTAACCCTAACACTAACACTATCCTAGGGCTGATGCTAACCCTAACCCTAAACCTAACATTATCCTAGGGCGGATGCTAACCCTAACCCTAACCCTAACACTATCCTAGGGCTGATGCTAACCCTAACCCTAACACTATCCTAGGCCTGATGCTAACCCTAACCCTAACCCTAACACTATCCTAGGGCTGATGCTAACCCTAACCCTAACACTATCCTAGGGCTGATGCTAACCCTAACACTAACACTATCCTAGGGCTGATGCTAACCCTAACCCTAACCCTAACACTCTCCAAGGGCTGATGCTAACCCAAACCCTAACCCTAACACTATCCTAGGGCTGATGCTAACCCTAACCCTAACTCTAACACTATCTTAGGGCTGAGGCTAACCCTAACCTTAACACTATCCTACGGCTGATGCTAACCCTAACCCTAACCCTAACACTATCCTAGGGCTGATGCTAACCCTAACCCTAACACTATCCTAGGGCTGATGCTAACCTAACCCTAACCCTAACACTATCCTAGGGCTGATGCTAACCCTAACCCTAACACTATCCTAGGCCTGATGATAACCCTAACCCTAACCCTAACACCATCCTAGGGCTGATGCTAACCCTAACCCTAACACTATCCTAGGGCTGATGCTAACCCTAACCCTAACCCTAACACTATCCTAGGGCTGATGCTAACCCTAACCCTAACCCTAACACTATCCTAGAGCTGATGCTAACCCTAACCCTAACCCTAACACTATCCTAGGGCTGATGCTAACCCTAACCCTATCCCAAACACTATCCTAGGGTTGATGCTAACCCTAACCCTAACACTATCCTAGGGCTGATGCTAACCCTAACCCTAACCCTAACACTATCCTTGGGCTGATGCTAACCCTAACCCTAACACTATCCTGGGCCTGATGCTAACCCTAACCCTAATCCTAACACTATCCTAGGGCTGATGCTTACCCTAACCCTAACACTATCCTTGGGCTGATGCTAACCCTAACCCTAACCCTAACACTATCCTAGGGCAGATGCTAACCCTAACGCTAACCCTAACACTATCCTTGAACTGATCCTAACCCTAACCCTAACCCTAACACTATCCTAGGCCTGATGATTACCCTAACCCTAACCCTAACACTATCCTAGGATTTATGTTAACCCTAACCCTAACACTATCCTAGGGCTGAGCTAACCCTAACCCTAACCCTAACACTATCCTAGGGCGGATGCTAACCCTAACTCTAACCCTAACACTATCCTAGGGCTGATGCTAACCCTAACCCTAACTTTAACACTATCTTAGGGCTGAGGCTAACCCTAACCCTAACACTATCCTAGGGCTGATGCTAACCCTAACCCTAACCCTAACACTATCCTAGGGCTGATGCTAACTCTAACCCTAACACTATCCTAGGCCTGATGCTAACCCTAACCATAACCCTAACACTATCCTAGGGCTGATGCTAACCCTAACCCTAACACTATCCTAAGGCTGATGATAACCCTAACCCTAACCCTAACACTATCCTAGTGCTGATGATAACCCTAACCCTAACCCTAACACTATCCTAGGGCTGATGCTAACCCTAACCCTAACTCTAACACTATCTTAGGGCTGAGGCTAACCCTAACCCTAACACTATCCTACGGCTGATGCTAACCCGAACCCTAACCCTAACACTATCCTAGGGCTGATGCTTATCCTAACCATAACACTATCCTAGGCCTGATGCTAACCCTAACCCTAACCCTAACTCTATCCTAGGGTTGATGCTAACCCTAACCCTAACACTATCCTAGGGCTGATGCTAACCCTAACCCTATCCCTAACACTATCCTAGGGCTGATGCTAACCCTAACCCTAACAATATCCTAGGCTGATGATAACCCTAACCCTAACCCTAACACTATCCTAGGGCTGATGCTAACCCTAACCCTAACACTATCCTAAGGCTGATGCTAACCCTAACCCTAACCCTAACACTATCCTAAGTCTGATGCTAACCCTAGCCCTCACACTATCCTAGGCCTGATGATAATCCTAACCCTAACCTTAACACTATCCTAGGGCTGATGCTAACCCTAACCCTAACCCTAACACTATCCTAGAGCTGATGCTAACCCTAACCCTAACACTATCCTAGGCCTGATGATAACCCTAACCCTAACCCTGACACTATCCTAGGGCTGATGCTAACCCTAACCCTAACACTATCCTAAGGCTGATGCTAACCCTAACCCTAACCCTAACACTATCCTAGGCCTGATGCTAACCCTATCCCTAACCCTAACACTCTCCTAGGGCTCAGGCTAACCCTAACCCTAACACTATCCTAGGGCTGATGCTAACCCTAACCCTAACCCAAACAATATCCTAGGGTTGATGCTAACCCTAACCCTAACACTATCCTAGGGCTGATGCTAACCCTAACCCTAACCCTAACACTATCCTTGGGCTGATGCTAACCCTAACCCTAACACTATCCTGGGCCTGATGCTAACCCTAACCCTAACCCTAACACTATCCTAGGGCTGATGCTAACCCTAACCCTAACACTATCCTTGGGCTGATGCTAACCCTAACCCTAACCCTAACACTATCCTAGGGCAGATGCTAACCCTAACGCTAACCCTAACACTATCCTTGAACTGATGCTAACCCTAACCCTAACCCTAACACTATCCTATGCCTGATGATAACCCTAACCCTAACACTAACACTATCCTAGGGTTTATGTTAACCCTAACCCTAACACTATCCTAGGGTTGATGCTAACCCTAACCCTAACCCTAACACTATCCTAGGGCCGATGCTAACCCTAACCCTAACCCTAACACTATCCTAGGGCTGATGCTAACCCTAACACTAACACTATCCTAGGGCTGATGCTAACCCTAACCCTAACCCTAACATTATCCTAGGGCGGATGCTAACCCTAACCCTAACCCTAACACTATCCTAGGGCTGATGCTAACCCTAACACTAACACTATCCTCGGCCTGATGCTAACCCTGACCCTAACCCTATCACTATCCTAGGGCTGATGCTAACCCTAACCCTAACACTATCCTAGGGCTGATGCTAACCCTAACCCTAACCCTAACACTATCCTTGGACTGATGCTAACCCTAACACTAACACTATCCTGGGCCTGATGCTAACCCTAACCCTAACCCTAACACTATACTAGGGCTGATGGTAACCCTAACCCTAACACTATACTTGGGCTGATGCTAACCCTAACCCTAACCCTAACAATATCCTAGGGCAGATGCTAACCCTAACCCTAACCCTAACACTATCCTAGGGTTTATGTTAACCCTAACACTAACACTATCCTAGGGCTGATGCTAACCCTAACCCTAACCCTAACACTATCCTAGGGCGGATGCTAACCCTAACCCTAACCCTAACACTATCCTAGGGCTGATGCTAACCCTAACACTAACACTATCCTAGGGCTGATGCTAACCCTAACCCTAACCCTAACATTATCCTAGGACTGATGCTAACCCTAACCCTAACTCTAACACTATCTTAGGGCTGAGGCTAACCCTAACCCTAACAATATCCTTCGGCTGATGCTAACCCTAACCCTAACCCTAACACTATCCTAGGGCTGATGCTAACCCTAACCCTAACACTATCCTAGGGCTGATGCTAACCCTAACCCTAACCCTCACACTATCCTAGGACTGATGCTAACCCTAACCCTAACACTATCCTAGGGCTGATGCTAACCCTAACCCTAACCCTAATACTATCCTAATGCGGCTGCTAACCCTAACCCTAACCCTAACACTATCCTAGGGCTGATGCTAACCCTAACCCTAACCCTAACTCTATCCTAGGGCTGATGCTAACCCTAAACCTAACCCTAACCCTAAGACTATCCTAGGGCTGATGCTATCCCTAACCCTAACACTATCCTAGGCCTGATGCTAACCCTAAGCCTAACCCTAACACTATCGTAGGGCTGATGCTAACCCTAACCCTAACACTATCCTAGGGCTGATGCTAACCAACCCTAACCCTAACACTATCCTAGGGCTGATGCTAACCCTAACCCTAACACTATCCTAGGCCTGATGATAAACTAACCCTAACCCTAACACCATCCTAGGGCTGATGCTAACCCTAACCCTAACACTATCCTAGGGCTGATGCTAACCCTAACCCTAACCCTAACACTATCCTAGGGCTGATGCTAACCCTAACCCTAACCCTAACACTATCCTAGAGCTGATGCTAACCCTAACCCTAACCCTAATCCTAACCCTAATACTATCCTAGGGCTGATGCTAACCCTAACCCTAACCCTAACACTATCCTAGGGCGGATGCTAACCCTAACCCTAACCCTAACACTATCCTAGGGCTGATGCTAACCCTAACCCTAACCCTAACATTATCCTAGGACTGATGATAACCCTAACCCTAACTCTAACACTATCTTAGGGCTGAGGCTAACCCTAACCCTAACACTATCCTACGGCTGATGCTAACCCTAACCCTAACCCTAACACTATCCTAGGGCTGATGCTAACCCTAACCCTAACCCTAACATTATCCTAGGACTGATGCTAACCCTAACCCTAACTCTAACACTATCTTAGGGCTGAGGCTAATCCTAACCCTAACACTATCCTACGGCTGATGCTAACCCTAACCCTAACCCTAACACTATCCTAGGGCTGATGCTAACCCTAACCCTAACACTATCCTAGGGCTGATGCTAACCCTAACCCTAACCCTAACATTATCCTAGGACTGATGCTAACCCTAACCCTAACTCTAACACTATCTTAGGGCTGAGGCTAACCCTAACCCTAACACTATCCTACGGCTGATGCTAACCCTAACCCTACCCCTAACACTATCCTAGGGCTGATGCTAACCCTAACCCTAACACTATCCTAGGGCTGATGCTAACCCTAACCCTAACCCTCACACTATCCTAGGACTGATGCTAACCCTAACCCTAACACTATCCTAGGGCTGATGCTAACCCTAACCCTAACCCTAACACTATCCTAATGCGGCTGCTAACCCTAACCCTAACCCTAACACTATCCTAGGGCTGATGCTAACCCTAACACTAGCACTATCCTAGGGCTGATGCTAACCCTAACCCTAACCCTAACTCTATCCTAGGGCTGATGCTAACCCTAAACCTAACCCTAACCCTAAGACTATCCTAGGGCTGATGCTATCCCTAACCCTAACACTATCCTAGGCCTGATGCTAACCCTAAGCCTAACCCTAACACTATCGTAGGGCTGATGCTAACCCTAACCCTAACACTATCCTAGGGCTGATGCTAACCTAACCCTAACCCTAACACTATCCTAGGGCTGATGCTAACCCTAACCCTAACACTATCCTAGGCCTGATGATAACCCTAACCCTAACCCTAACACCATCCTAGGGCTGATGCTAACCCTAACCCTAACACTATCCTAGGGCTGATGCTAACCGTAACCCTAACCCTAACACTATCCTAGGGCTGATGCTAACCCTAACCCTAACCCTAACACTATCCTAGAGCTGATGCTAACCCTAACCCTAACCCTAATCCTAACCCTAATACTATCCTAGGGCTGATGCTAACCCTAACCCTAACCCTAACACTATCCTAGGGCTGATGCTAACCCTAACCCTAACTCTAACACTATCCTAGGGCTGAGGCTAACCCTAACCCTAACACTATCCTACGGCTGATGCTAACCCTAACCCTAACCCTAACACTATCCTAAGGCTGATGCTAACCCTAACACTAACACTATCCTAGGCCTGGTGCTAACCCTAACCCTAACCCTGACACTATCCTAGGGCTTATGCTAACCCTAACCCTAACACTATCCTAGGGCTGATGCTAACCCTAACCCTAACCCTAACACTATCCTAGGCCTGATGCTAACCCTATCCCTAACCCTAACACTCTCCTAGGGCTGAGGGTAACCCTAACGCTAACACTATCCTAGGGCTGATGCTAACCCTAACCCTATCCCAAACACTATCCTAGGGTTGATGCTAACCCTAACCCTAACACTATCCTAGGGCTGATGCTAACCCTAACCCTAACCCTAACACTATCCTTGGGCTGATGCTAACCCTAACCCTAACACTATCCTGGGCCTGATGCTAACCCTAACCCTAACCCTAACACTATCCTAGGGCTGATGCTTACCCTAACCCTAACACTATCCTTGGGCTGATGCTAACCCTAACCCTAACCCTAACACTATCCTAGGGCAGATGCTAACCCTAACGCTAACCCTAACACTATCCTTGAACTGATCCTAACCCTAACCCTAACCCTAACACTATCCTAGGCCTGATGATAACCCTAACCCTAACCCTAACACTATCCTAGGATTTATGTTAACCCTAACCCTAACACTATCCTAGGGCTGAGCTAACCCTAACCCTAACCCTAACACTATCCTAGGGTGGATGCTAACCCTAACTCTAACCCTAACACTATCCTAGGGCTGATGCTAACCCTAACACTAACACTATCCTAGGGCTGATGCTAACCCTAACCCTAACCCTAACATTATCCTAGGGCGGATGCTAACCCTAACCCTAACCCTAACACTATCCTAGGGCTGATGCTAACCCTAACCCTAACCCTAACACTATCCTAGGGCGGATGCTAACCCTAACCCTAACCCTAACACTATCCTAGGGCTGATGCTAACCCTAACAATAACACTATCCTAGGGCTGATGCTAACCCTAACCCTAAACCTAACATTATCCTAGGGCGGATGCTAACCCTAACCCTAACCCTAACACTATCCTAGGGCTGATGCTAACCCTAACCCTAACACTATCCTAGGCCTGATGCTAACCCTAACCCTAACCCTAACACTATCCTAGGGCTGATGCTAACCCTAACCCTAACACTATCCTAGGGCTGATGCTAACCCTAACACTAACACTATCCTAGGGCTGATGCTAACCCAAACCCTAACCCTAACACTATCCTAGGGCTGATGCTAACCCTAACCCTAACTCTAACACTATCTTAGGGCTGAGGCTAACCCTAACCTTAACACTATCCTACGGCTGATGCTAACCCTAACCCTAACCCTAACACTATCCTAGGGCTGATGCTAACCCTAACCCTAACACTATCCTAGGGCTGATGCTAACCTAACCCTAACCCTAACACTATCCTAGGGCTGATGCTAACCCTAACCCTAACACTATCCTAGGCCTGATGATAACCCTAACCCTAACCCTAACACCATCCTAGGGCTGATGCTAACCCTAACCCTAACACTATCCTAGGGCTGATGCTAACCCTAACCCTAACCCTAACACTATCCTAGGGCTGATGCTAACCCTAACCCTAACCCTAACACTATCCTAGAGCTGATGCTAACCCTAACCCTAACCCTAACACTATCCTAGGGCTGATGCTAACCCTAACCCTATCCCAAACACTATCCTAGGGTTGATGCTAACCCTAACCCTAACACTATCCTAGGGCTGATGCTAACCCTAACCCTAACCCTAAAACTATCCTTGGGCTGATGCTAACCCTAACCCTAACACTATCCTGGGCCTGATGCTAACCCTAACCCTAACCCTAACACTATCCTAGGGCTGATGCTTACCCTAACCCTAACACTATCCTTGGGCTGATGCTAACCCTAACCCTAACCCTAACACTATCCTAGGGCAGATGCTAACCCTAACGCTAACCCTAACACTATCCTTGAACTGATCCTAACCCTAACCCTAACCCTAACACTATCCTAGGCCTGATGATAACCCTAACCCTAACCCTAACACTATCCTAGGATTTATGTTAACCCTAACCCTAACACTATCCTAGGGCTGAGCTAACCCTAACCCTAACCCTAACACTATCCTAGGGCGGATGCTAACCCTAACTCTAACCCTAACACTATCCTAGGGCTGATGCTAACCCTAACACTAACACTATCCTAGGGCTGATGCTAACCCTAACCCTAACCCTAACATTATCCTAGGGCGGATGCTAACCCTAACCCTAACCCTAACACTATCCTAGGGCTGATGCTAACCCTAACACTAACACTATCCTAGGGCTGATGCTAACCCTAACCCTAACCCTAACATTATCCTAGGGCGGATGCTAACCCTAACCCTAACCCTAACACTATCCTAGGGCTGATGCTAACCCTAACCCTAACACTATCCTAGGCCTGATGCTAACCCTAACCCTAACCCTAACACTATCCTAGGGCTGATGCTAACCCTAACCCTAACACTATCATAGGGCTGATGCTAACCCTAACACTAACACTATCCTAGGGCTGATGCTAACGCTAACCCTAACCCTAACACTCTCCAAGGGCTGATGCTAACCCAAACCCTAACCCTAACACTATCCTAGGGCTGATGCTAACCCTAACCCTAACTCTAACACTATCTTAGGGCTGAGGCTAACCCTAACCTTAACACTATCCTACGGCTGATGCTAACCCTAACCCTAACCCTAACACTATCCTAGGGCTGATGCTAACCCTAACCCTAACACTATCCTAGGGCTGATGCTAACCTAACCCTAACCCTAACACTATCCTAGGGCTGACGCTAACCCTAACCCTAACACTATCCTAGGCCTGATGATAACCCTAACCCTAACCCTAACACCATCCTAGGGCTGATGCTAACCCTAACCCTAACACTATCCTAGGGCTGATGCTAACCCTAACCCTAACCCTAACACTATCCTAGGGCTGATGCTAACCCTAACCCTAACCCTAACACTATCCTAGGGCAGATGCTAACCCTAACGCTAACCCTAACACTATCCTTGAACTGATCCTAACCCTAACCCTAACCCTAACACTATCCTAGGCCTGATGATAACCCTAACCCTAACCCTAACACTATCCTAGGATTTATGTTAACCCTAACCCTAACACTATCCTAGGGCTGAGCTAACCCTAACCCTAACCCTAACACTATCCTAGGGCGGATGCTAACCCTAACTCTAACCCTAACACTATCCTAGGGCTGATGCTAACCCTAACACTAACACTATCCTAGGGCTGATGCTAACCCTAACCCTAACCCTAACATTATCCTAGGGCGGATGCTAACCCTAACCCTAACCCTAACACTATCCTAGGGCTGATGCTAACCCTAACCCTAACCCTAACACTATCCTAGGGCGGATGCTAACCCTAACCCTAACCCTAACACTATCCTAGGGCTGATGCTAACCCTAACACTAACACTATCCTAGGGCTGATGCTAACCCTAACCCTAAACCTAACATTATCCTAGGGCGGATGCTAACCCTAACCCTAACCCTAACACTATCCTAGGGCTGATGCTAACCCTAACCCTAACACTATCCTAGGCCTGATGCTAACCCTAACCCTAACCCTAACACTATCCTAGGGCTGATGCTAACCCTAACCCTAACACTATCCTAGGGCTGATGCTAACCCTAACACTAACACTATCCTAGGGCTGATGCTAACCCTAACCCTAACCCTAACACTCTCCAAGGGCTGATGCTAACCCAAACCCTAACCCTAACACTATCCTAGGGCTGATGCTAACCCTAACCCTAACTCTAACACTATCTTAGGGCTGAGGCTAACCCTAACCTTAACACTATCCTACGGCTGATGCTAACCCTAACCCTAACCCTAACACTATCCTAGGGCTGATGCTAACCCTAACCCTAACACTATCCTAGGGCTGATGCTAACCTAACCCTAACCCTAACACTATCCTAGGGCTGATGCTAACCCTAACCCTAACACTATCCTAGGCCTGATGATAACCCTAACCCTAACCCTAACACCATCCTAGGGCTGATGCTAACCCTAACCCTAACACTATCCTAGGGCTGATGCTAACCCTAACCCTAACCCTAACACTATCCTAGGGCTGATGCTAACCCTAACCCTAACCCTAACACTATCCTAGAGCTGATGCTAACCCTAACCCTAACCCTAACACTATCCTAGGGCTGATGCTAACCCTAACCCTATCCCAAACACTATCCTAGGGTTGATGCTAACCCTAACCCTAACACTATCCTAGGGCTGATGCTAACCCTAACCCTAACCCTAAAACTATCCTTGGGCTGATGCTAACCCTAACCCTAACACTATCCTGGGCCTGATGCTAACCCTAACCCTAACCCTAACACTATCCTAGGGCTGATGCTTACCCTAACCCTAACACTATCCTTGGGCTGATGCTAACCCTAACCCTAACCCTAACACTATCCTAGGGCCGATGCTAACCCTAACGCTAACCCTAACACTATCCTTGAACTGATCCTAACCCTAACCCTAACCCTAACACTATCCTAGGCCTGATGATAACCCTAACCCTAACCCTAACACTATCCTAGGATTTATGTTAACCCTAACCCTAACACTATCCTAGGGCTGAGCTAACCCTAACCCTAACCCTAACACTATCCTAGGGCGGATGCTAACCCTAACTCTAACCCTAACACTATCCTAGGGCTGATGCTAACCCTAACACTAACACTATCCTAGGGCTGATGCTAACCCTAACCCTAACCCTAACATTATCCTAGGGCGGATGCTAACCCTAACCCTAACCCTAACACTATCCTAGGGCTGATGCTAACCCTAACACTAACACTATCCTAGGGCTGATGCTAACCCTAACCCTAACCCTAACATTATCCTAGGGCGGATGCTAACCCTAACCCTAACCCTAACACTATCCTAGGGCTGATGCTAACCCTAACCCTAACACTATCCTAGGCCTGATGCTAACCCTAACCCTAACCCTAACACTATCCTAGGGCTGATGCTAACCCTAACCCTAACACTATCATAGGGCTGATGCTAACCCTAACACTAACACTATCCTAGGGCTGATGCTAACGCTAACCCTAACCCTAACACTCTCCAAGGGCTGATGCTAACCCAAACCCTAACCCTAACACTATCCTAGGGCTGATGCTAACCCTAACCCTAACTCTAACACTATCTTAGGGCTGAGGCTAACCCTAACCTTAACACTATCCTACGGCTGATGCTAACCCTAACCCTAACCCTAACACTATCCTAGGGCTGATGCTAACCCTAACCCTAACACTATCCTAGGGCTGATGCTAACCTAACCCTAACCCTAACACTATCCTAGGGCTGATGCTAACCCTAACCCTAACACTATCCTAGGCCTGATGATAACCCTAACCCTAACCCTAACACCATCCTAGGGCTGATGCTAACCCTAACCCTAACACTATCCTAGGGCTGATGCTAACCCTAACCCTAACCCTAACACTATCCTAGGGCTGATGCTAACCCTAACCCTAACCCTAACACTATCCTAGAGCTGATGCTAACCCTAACCCTAACCCTAACACTATCCTAGGGCTGATGCTAACCCTAACCCTATCCCAAACACTATCCTAGGGTTGATGCTAACCCTAACCCTAACACTATCCTAGGGCTGATGCTTACCCTAACCCTAACACTATCCTTGGGCTGATGCTAACCCTAACCCTAACCCTAACACTATCCTAGGGCAGATGCTAACCCTAACGCTAACCCTAACACTATCCTTGAACTGATCCTAACCCTAACCCTAACCCTAACACTATCCTAGGCCTGATGATAACCCTAACCCTAACCCTAACACTATCCTAGGATTTATGTTAACCCTAACCCTAACACTATCCTAGGGCTGAGCTAACCCTAACCCTAACCCTAACACTATCCTAGGGCGGATGCTAACCCTAACTCTAACCCTAACACTATCCTAGGGCTGATGCTAACCCTAACACTAACACTATCCTAGGGCTGATGCTAACCCTAACCCTAACCCTAACATTATCCTAGGGCGGATGCTAACCCTAACCCTAACCCTAACACTATCCTAGGGCTGATGCTAACCCTAACCCTAACCCTAACACTATCCTAGGGCGGATGCTAACCCTAACCCTAACCCTAACACTATCCTAGGGCTGATGCTAACCCTAACACTAACACTATCCTAGGGCTGATGCTAACCCTAACCCTAAACCTAACATTATCCTAGGGCGGATGCTAACCCTAACCCTAACCCTAACACTATCCTAGGGCTGATGCTAACCCTAACCCTAACACTATCCTAGGCCTGATGCTAACCCTAACCCTAACCCTAACACTATCCTAGGGCTGATGCTAACCCTAACCCTAACACTATCCTAGGGCTGATGCTAACCCTAACACTAACACTATCCTAGGGCTGATGCTAACCCAAACCCTAACCCTAACACTATCCTAGGGCTGATGCTAACCCTAACCCTAACTCTAACACTATCTTAGGGCTGAGGCTAACCCTAACCTTAACACTATCCTACGGCTGATGCTAACCCTAACCCTAACCCTAACACTATCCTAGGGCTGATGCTAACCCTAACCCTAACACTATCCTAGGGCTGATGCTAACCTAACCCTAACCCTAACACTATCCTAGGGCTGATGCTAACCCTAACCCTAACACTATCCTAGGCCTGATGATAACCCTAACCCTAACCCTAACACCATCCTAGGGCTGATGCTAACCCTAACCCTAACACTATCCTAGGGCTGATGCTAACCCTAACCCTAACCCTAACACTATCCTAGGGCTGATGCTAACCCTAACCCTAACCCTAACACTATCCTAGAGCTGATGCTAACCCTAACCCTAACCCTAACACTATCCTAGGGCTGATGATAACCCTAACCCTATCCCAAACACTATCCTAGGGTTGATGCTAACCCTAACCCTAACACTATCCTAGGGCTGATGCTAACCCTAACCCTAACCCTAAAACTATCCTTGGGCTGATGCTAACCCTAACCCTAACACTATCCTGGGCCTGATGCTAACCCTAACCCTAACCCTAACACTATCCTAGGGCTGATGCTTACCCTAACCCTAACACTATCCTTGGGCTGATGCTAACCCTAACCCTAACCCTAACACTATCCTAGGGCAGATGCTAACCCTAACGCTAACCCTAACACTATCCTTGAACTGATCCTAACCCTAACCCTAACCCTAACACTATCCTAGGCCTGATGATAACCCTAACCCTAACCCTAACACTATCCTAGGATTTATGTTAACCCTAACCCTAACACTATCCTAGGGCTGAGCTAACCCTAACCCTAACCCTAACACTATCCTAGGGCGGATGCTAACCCTAACTCTAACCCTAACACTATCCTAGGGCTGATGCTAACCCTAACACTAACACTATCCTAGGGCTGATGCTAACCCTAACCCTAACCCTAACATTATCCTAGGGCGGATGCTAACCCTAACCCTAACCCTAACACTATCCTAGGGCTGATGCTAACCCTAACACTAACACTATCCTAGGGCTGATGCTAACCCTAACCCTAACCCTAACATTATCCTAGGGCGGATGCTAACCCTAACCCTAACCCTAACACTATCCTAGG
Organism: Lemur catta; assembly: GCF_020740605.2. Classification (NCBI taxonomy): domain Eukaryota; kingdom Metazoa; phylum Chordata; class Mammalia; order Primates; family Lemuridae; genus Lemur; species Lemur catta. The sequence continues at coordinate 1,437,168 of NW_025423859.1, read as the reverse complement.
GCTGATGCTAACCCTAACCCTAACACTATCCTAGGCCTGATGCTAACCCTAACCCTAACCCTAACACTATCCTAGGGCTGATGCTAACCCTAACCCTAACACTATCATAGGGCTGATGCTAACCCTAACACTAACACTATCCTAGGGCTGATGCTAACGCTAACCCTAACCCTAACACTCTCCAAGGGCTGATGCTAACCCAAACCCTAACCCTAACACTATCCTAGGGCTGATGCTAACCCTAACCCTAACTCTAACACTATCTTAGGGCTGAGGCTAACCCTAACCTTAACACTATCCTACGGCTGATGCTAACCCTAACCCTAACCCTAACACTATCCTAGGGCTGATGCTAACCCTAACCCTAACACTATCCTAGGGCTGATGCTAACCTAACCCTAACCCTAACACTATCCTAGGGCTGACGCTAACCCTAACCCTAACACTATCCTAGGCCTGATGATAACCCTAACCCTAACCCTAACACCATCCTAGGGCTGATGCTAACCCTAACCCTAACACTATCCTAGGGCTGATGCTAACCCTAACCCTAACCCTAACACTATCCTAGGGCTGATGCTAACCCTAACCCTAACCCTAACACTATCCTAGGGCAGATGCTAACCCTAACGCTAACCCTAACACTATCCTTGAACTGATCCTAACCCTAACCCTAACCCTAACACTATCCTAGGCCTGATGATAACCCTAACCCTAACCCTAACACTATCCTAGGATTTATGTTAACCCTAACCCTAACACTATCCTAGGGCTGAGCTAACCCTAACCCTAACCCTAACACTATCCTAGGGCGGATGCTAACCCTAACTCTAACCCTAACACTATCCTAGGGCTGATGCTAACCCTAACACTAACACTATCCTAGGGCTGATGCTAACCCTAACCCTAACCCTAACATTATCCTAGGGCGGATGCTAACCCTAACCCTAACCCTAACACTATCCTAGGGCTGATGCTAACCCTAACCCTAACCCTAACACTATCCTAGGGCGGATGCTAACCCTAACCCTAACCCTAACACTATCCTAGGGCTGATGCTAACCCTAACACTAACACTATCCTAGGGCTGATGCTAACCCTAACCCTAAACCTAACATTATCCTAGGGCGGATGCTAACCCTAACCCTAACCCTAACACTATCCTAGGGCTGATGCTAACCCTAACCCTAACACTATCCTAGGCCTGATGCTAACCCTAACCCTAACCCTAACACTATCCTAGGGCTGATGCTAACCCTAACCCTAACACTATCCTAGGGCTGATGCTAACCCTAACACTAACACTATCCTAGGGCTGATGCTAACCCTAACCCTAACCCTAACACTCTCCAAGGGCTGATGCTAACCCAAACCCTAACCCTAACACTATCCTAGGGCTGATGCTAACCCTAACCCTAACTCTAACACTATCTTAGGGCTGAGGCTAACCCTAACCTTAACACTATCCTACGGCTGATGCTAACCCTAACCCTAACCCTAACACTATCCTAGGGCTGATGCTAACCCTAACCCTAACACTATCCTAGGGCTGATGCTAACCTAACCCTAACCCTAACACTATCCTAGGGCTGATGCTAACCCTAACCCTAACACTATCCTAGGCCTGATGATAACCCTAACCCTAACCCTAACACCATCCTAGGGCTGATGCTAACCCTAACCCTAACACTATCCTAGGGCTGATGCTAACCCTAACCCTAACCCTAACACTATCCTAGGGCTGATGCTAACCCTAACCCTAACCCTAACACTATCCTAGAGCTGATGCTAACCCTAACCCTAACCCTAACACTATCCTAGGGCTGATGCTAACCCTAACCCTATCCCAAACACTATCCTAGGGTTGATGCTAACCCTAACCCTAACACTATCCTAGGGCTGATGCTAACCCTAACCCTAACCCTAAAACTATCCTTGGGCTGATGCTAACCCTAACCCTAACACTATCCTGGGCCTGATGCTAACCCTAACCCTAACCCTAACACTATCCTAGGGCTGATGCTTACCCTAACCCTAACACTATCCTTGGGCTGATGCTAACCCTAACCCTAACCCTAACACTATCCTAGGGCCGATGCTAACCCTAACGCTAACCCTAACACTATCCTTGAACTGATCCTAACCCTAACCCTAACCCTAACACTATCCTAGGCCTGATGATAACCCTAACCCTAACCCTAACACTATCCTAGGATTTATGTTAACCCTAACCCTAACACTATCCTAGGGCTGAGCTAACCCTAACCCTAACCCTAACACTATCCTAGGGCGGATGCTAACCCTAACTCTAACCCTAACACTATCCTAGGGCTGATGCTAACCCTAACACTAACACTATCCTAGGGCTGATGCTAACCCTAACCCTAACCCTAACATTATCCTAGGGCGGATGCTAACCCTAACCCTAACCCTAACACTATCCTAGGGCTGATGCTAACCCTAACACTAACACTATCCTAGGGCTGATGCTAACCCTAACCCTAACCCTAACATTATCCTACGGCGGATGCTAACCCTAACCCTAACCCTAACACTATCCTAGGGCTGATGCTAACCCTAACCCTAACACTATCCTAGGCCTGATGCTAACCCTAACCCTAACCCTAACACTATCCTAGGGCTGATGCTAACCCTAACCCTAACACTATCATAGGGCTGATGCTAACCCTAACACTAACACTATCCTAGGGCTGATGCTAACGCTAACCCTAACCCTAACACTCTCCAAGGGCTGATGCTAACCCAAACCCTAACCCTAACACTATCCTAGGGCTGATGCTAACCCTAACCCTAACTCTAACACTATCTTAGGGCTGAGGCTAACCCTAACCTTAACACTATCCTACGGCTGATGCTAACCCTAACCCTAACCCTAACACTATCCTAGGGCTGATGCTAACCCTAACCCTAACACTATCCTAGGGCTGATGCTAACCTAACCCTAACCCTAACACTATCCTAGGGCTGATGCTAACCCTAACCCTAACACTATCCTAGGCCTGATGATAACCCTAACCCTAACCCTAACACCATCCTAGGGCTGATGCTAACCCTAACCCTAACACTATCCTAGGGCTGATGCTAACCCTAACCCTAACCCTAACACTATCCTAGGGCTGATGCTAACCCTAACCCTAACCCTAACACTATCCTAGAGCTGATGCTAACCCTAACCCTAACCCTAACACTATCCTAGGGCTGATGCTAACCCTAACCCTATCCCAAACACTATCCTAGGGTTGATGCTAACCCTAACCCTAACACTATCCTAGGGCTGATGCTAACCCTAACCCTAACCCTAACACTAACCTTGGGCTGATGCTAACCCTAACCCTAACACTATCCTGGGCCTGATGCTAACCCTAACCCTAACCCTAACACTATCCTAGGGCTGATGCTTACCCTAACCCTAACACTATCCTTGGGCTGATGCTAACCCTAACCCTAACCCTAACACTATCCTAGGGCAGATGCTAACCCTAACGCTAACCCTAACACTATCCTTGAACTGATCCTAACCCTAACCCTAACCCTAACACTATCCTGGGCCTGATGATAACCCTAACCCTAACCCTAACACTATCCTAGGATTTATGTTAACCCTAACCCTAACACTATCCTAGGGCTGAGCTAACCCTAACCCTAACCCTAACACTATCCTAGGGCGGATGCTAACCCTAACTCTAACCCTAACACTATCCTAGGGCTGATGCTAACCCTAACACTAACACTATCCTAGGGCTGATGCTAACCCTAACCCTAACCCTAACATTAACCTAGGGCGGATGCTAACCCTAACCCTAACCCTAACACTATCCTAGGGCTGATGCTAACCCTAACCCTAACCCTAACACTATCCTAGGGCGGATGCTAACCCTAACCCTAACCCTAACACTATCCTAGGGCTGATGCTAACCCTAACACTAACACTATCCTAGGGCTGATGCTAACCCTAACCCTAACCCTAACATTATCCTAGGGCGGATGCTAACCCTAACCCTAACCCTAACACTATCCTAGGGCTGATGCTAACCCTAACCCTAACACTATCCTAGGCCTGATGCTAACCCTAACCCTAACCCTAACACTATCCTAGGGCTGATGCTAACCCTAACCCTAACACTATCCTAGGGCTGATGCTAACCCTAACACTAACACTATCCTAGGGCTGATGCTAACCCTAACCCTAACCCTAACACTCTCCAAGGGCTGATGCTAACCCAAACCCTAACCCTAACACTATCCTAGGGCTGATGCTAACCCTAACCCTAACTCTAACACTATCTTAGGGCTGAGGCTAACCCTAACCTTAACACTATCCTACGGCTGATGCTAACCCTAACCCTAACCCTAACACTATCCTAGGGCTGATGCTAACCCTAACCCTAACACTATCCTAGGGCTGATGCTAACCTAACCCTAACCCTAACACTATCCTAGGGCTGATGCTAACCCTAACCCTAACACTATCCTAGGCCTGATGATAACCCTAACCCAAACCCTAACACCATCCTAGGGCTGATGCTAACCCTAACCCTAACACTATCCTAGGGCTGATGCTAACCCTAACCCTAACCCTAACACTATCCTAGGGCTGATGCTAACCCTAACCCTAACCCTAACACTATCCTAGAGCTGATGCTAACCCTAAACCTAACCCTAACCCTAACCCTAATACTATCCTAGGGCTGATGCTAACCCTAACCCTAACCCTAACACTATCCTAGGGCTGATGCTAACCCTAACCCTAACTCTAACACTATCCTAGGGCTGAGGCTAACCCTAACACTAACACTATCCTACGGCTGATGCTAACCCTAACCCTAACCCTAACACTATCCTAAGGCTGATGCTAACCCTAACACTAACACTATCCTAGGCCTGGTGCTAACCCTAACCCTAACCCGAACACTATTCTGGGGCTGATGCTAACCCTAACCCTAATAATATCCTAGGGCTGATGCTAACCCTAACCCTAACCCTAACACTATCCTAGGGCTGATTCTATCCCTAACCCTAACCCTAACACTATCCTAGGGCTGATGCTAACCCTAACCCTAACCCTAATACTATCCTAGCGCTGATGTTAACCCTAACCCTAACCCTAACACTATCCTAGGGCTGATGCTAACCCTAACCCTAACCCTAACACTATCCTAAGTCTGATGCTAACCCTAGCCCTAACACTATCCTAGGCCTGATGATAACCCTAACCCTAACCCTAACACTATCCTAGAGCTGATGCTAACCCTAACCCTAACACTATCCTAGGCCTGATGATAACCCTAACCCTAACCCTGACACTATCCTAGGGCTGATGCTAACTCTAACCCTAACACTATCCTAGGGCTGATGCTAACCCTAACCCTAACCCTAACACTATCCTAGGCCTGATGCTAACCCTATCCCTAACCCTAACACTCTCCTAGGGCTGAGGGTAACCCTAACCCTAACACTATCCTAGGGCTGATGCTAACCCTAACCCTATCCCAAACACTATCCTAGGGCTGATGCTAACCCTAACCCTGACCCTAACACTATCCTTGGGCTGATGCTAACCCTAACCCTAACACTATCCTGGGCCTGATGCTAACACTAACCCTAACCCTAACACTATCCAAGGGCTGATGCTTACCCTAACCCTAACACTATCCTTGGGCTGATGCTAACCCTCACCCTAACCCTAACACTATCCTAGGGCAGATGCTAACCCTAACGCTAACCCTAACACTATCCTTGAACTGATCCTAACCCTAACCCTAACCCTAACACTATCCTAGGCCTGATGATAACCCTAACCCTAACCCTAACACTATCCTAGGATTTATGTTAACCCTAACCCTAACACTATCCTAGGGCTGAGCTAACCGTAACCCTAACCCTAACACTATCCTAGGGCGGATGCTAACCCTAACTCTAACCCTAACACTATCCTAGGGCTGATGCTAACCCTAACACTAACACTATCCTAGGGCTGATGCTAACCCTAACCCTAACCCTAACATTATCCTAGGGCGGATGCTAACCCTAACCCTAACCCTAACACTATCCTAGGGCTGATGCTAACCCTAACCCTAACCCTAACACTATCCTAGGGCGGATGCTAACCCTAACCCTAACCCTAACACTATCCTAGAGCTGATGCTAACCCTAACACTAACACTATCCTAGGGCTGATGCTAACCCTAACCCTAACCCTAACATTATCCTAGGGCGGATGCTAACCCTACCCCTAACCCTAACACTATCCTAGGGCTGATGCTAACCCTAACCCTAACACTATCCTAGGCCTGATGCTAACCCTAACCCTAACCCTAACACTATCCTAGGGCTGATGCTAACCCTAACCCTAACACTATCCTAGGGCTGATGCTAACCCTAACACGAACACTATCCTAGGGCTGATGCTAACCCTAACCCTAACCCTAACACTCTCCAAGGGCTGATGCTAACCCAAACCCTAACCCTAACACTATCCTAGGGCTGATGCTAACCCTAACCCTAACTCTAACACTATCTTAGGGCTGAGGCTAACCCTAACCCTAACACTATCCTACGGCTGATGCTAACCCTAACCCTAACCCTAACACTATCCTAGGGCTGATGCTAACCCTAACCCTAACACTATCCTAGGCCTGATGCTAACCCTAACCATAACGCTAACACTATCCTAGGGCTGATGCTAACCCTAACCCTAACACTATCCTAGGGCTGATGCTAACCCTAACCCTAACCCTAACACTATCCTAGGGCTGATGCTAACCCTAACCCTAACTCTAACACTATCTTAGGGCTGAGGCTAACCCTAACCCTAACACTATCCTACGGCTGATGCTAACCCGAACCCTAACCCTAACACTATCCTAGGGCTGATGCTTATCCTAACCATAACACTATCCTAGGCCTGATGCTAACCCTAACCCTAACCCTAACTCTATCCTAGGGTTGATGCTAACCCTAACCCTAACACTATCCTAGGGCTGATGCTAACCCTAACCCTAACCCTAACACTATCCTAGGGCTGATGCTAACCTAACCCTAACCCTAACACTATCCTAGGGCTGATGCTAACCCTAACCCTAACACTATCCTAGGCCTGATGATAACCCTAACCCTAACCCTAACACCATCCTAGGGCTGATGCTAACCCTAACCCTAACACTATCCTAGGGCTGATGCTAACCCTAACCCTAACCCTAACACTATCCTAGGGCTGATGCTAACCCTAACCTTAACCCTAACACTATCCTAGAGCTGATGCTAACCCTAACCCTAACCCTAACCCTAACCCTAATACTATCCTTGGGCTGATGCTAACCCTAACCCTAACCCTAACACTATCCTAGGGCTGATGCTAACCCTAACCCTAACTCTAACACTATCCTAGGGCTGAGGCTAACCCTAACACTAACACTATCCTACGGCTGATGCTAACCCTAACCCTAACCCTAACACTATCCTAAGGCTGATGCTAACCCTAACACTAACACTATCCTAGGCCTGGTGCTAACCCTAACCCTAACCCTAACACTATTCTGGGGCTGATGCTAACCCTAACCCTAATAATATCCTAGGGCTGATGCTATCCCTAACCCTAACCCTAACACTATCCTAGGGCTGATGCTAACCCTAACCCTAACCCTAATACTATCCTAGGGCTGATGCTAACCCTAACCCTAACCCTAACACTATCCTAGGGCTGATGCTAACCCTAACCCTAACCCTAACACTATCCTAAGTCTGATGCTAACCCTAGCCCTAACACTATCCTAGGCCTGATGATAACCCTAACCCTAACCTTAACACTATCCTAGGGCTGATGCTAACCCTAACCCTAACCCTAACACTATCCTAGAGCTGATGCTAACCCTAACCCTAACACTATCCTAGGCCTGATGATAACCCTAACCCTAACCCTGAAACTATCCTAGGGCTGATGCTAACTCTAACCCTAACACTATCCTAGGGCTGATGCTAACCCTAACCCTAACCCTAACACTATCCTAGGCCTGATGCTAACCCTATCCCTAACCCTAACACTCTCCTAGGGCTGAGGGTAACCCTAACCCTAACACTATCCTAGGGCTGATGCTAACCCTAACCCTATCCCAAACACTATCCTAGGGCTGATGCTAACCCTAACCCTGACCCTAACACTATCCTTGGGCTGATGTTAACCCTAACCCTAACACTATCCTGGGCCTGATGCTAACACTAACCCTAACCCTAACACTATCCAAGGGCTGATGCTTACCCTAACCCTAACACTATCCTTGGGCTGATGCTAACCCTAACCCTAACCCTAACACTATCCTAGGGCAGATGCTAACCCTAACGCTAACCCTAACACTATCCTTGAACTGATCCTAACCCTAACCCTAACCCTAACACTATCCTAGGCCTGATGATAACCCTAACCCTAACCCTAACACTATCCTAGGATTTATGTTAACCCTAACCCTAACACTATCCTAGGGCTGAGCTAACCGTAATCCTAACCCTAACACTATCCTAGGGCGGATGCTAACCCTAACTCTAACCCTAACACTATCCTAGGGCTGATGCTAACCCTAACACTAACACTATCCTAGGGCTGATGCTAACCCTAACCCTAACCCTAACATTATCCTAGGGCGGATGCTAACCCTAACCCTAACCCTAACACTATCCTAGGGCTGATGCTAACCCTAACCCTACCCCTAACACTATCCTAGGGCGGATGCTAACCCTAACCCTAACCCTAACACTATCCTAGGGCTGATGCTAACCCAAACACTAACACTATCCTAGGGCTGATGCTAACCCTAACCCTAACCCTAACATTATCCTAGGGCGGATGCTAACCCTAACCCTAACCCTAACACTATCCTAGGGCTGATGCTAACCCTAACCCTAACACTATCCTAGGCCTGATGCTAACCCTAACCCTAACCCTAACACTATAATAGGGCTGATGCTAACCCTAACCCTAACACTATCCTAGGGCTGATGCTAAGCCTAACACGAACACTATCCTAGGGCTGATGCTAACCCTAACCCTAACCCTAACACTCTCCAAGGGCTGATGCTAACCCAAACCCTAACCCTAACACTATCCTAGGGCTGATGCTAACCCTAACCCTAACTCTAACACTATCTTAGGGCTGAGGCTAACCCTAACCCTAACACTATCCTACGGCTGATGCTAACCCTAACCCTAACCCTAACACTATCCTAGGGCTGATGCTAACCCTAACCCTAACACTATCCTAGGCCTGATGCTAACCCTAACCATAACGCTAACACTATCCTAGGGCTGATGCTAACCCTAACCCTAACACTATCCTAGGGCTGATGCTAACCCTAACCCTAACCCTAACACTATCCTAGGGCTGATGCTAACCCTAACCCTAACTCTAACACTATCTTAGGGCTGATGCTAACCCTAACCCTAACACTATCCTAGGCCTGATGATAACCCTAACCCTAACCCTAACACTATCCTAGGGCTGATGCTAACCCTAACCCTAACACTATCCTAGGGCTGATGCTAACCCTAACCCTAACCCTAACACTATCCTAGGGCTGATGCTAACCCTAACCCTAACACTATCCTAGGCCTGATGATAACCCTAACCCTAACCCTAACACTATCCTAAGGCTGATGCTAACCCTAACCCTAACCCTAACACTATCCTAAGTCTGATGCTAACCCTAGCCCTCACACTATCCTAGGCCTGATGATAACCCTAACCCTAACCTTAACACTATCCTAGGACTGATGCTAACCCTAACCCTAACCCTAACACTATCCTAGAGCTGATGCTAACCCTAACCCTAACACTATCCTAGGCCCGATGATAACCCTAACCCTAACCCTGACACTATCCTAGGGCTGATACTAACCCTAACCCTAACACTATCCTAGGCCTGATGCTAACCCTATCCCTAACCCTAACACTCTCCTAGGGCTCAGGCTAACCCTAACCCTAACACTATCCTAGGGCTGATGCTAACCCTAACCCTAACCCAAACACTATCCTAGGGTTGATGCTAACCCTAACCCTAACACTATCCTAGGGCTGATGCTAACCCTAACCCTAACCCTAACACTATCCTAGGGCTGATGCTAACCCTAACCCTAACACTATCCTTGGGCTGATGCTAACCCTAACCCTAACCCTAACACTATCCTAGGGCAGATGCTAACCCTAACGCTAACCCTAACACTATCCTTGAACTGATGCTAACCTTAACCCTAACCCTAACACTATCCTAGGCCTGATGATAACCCTAACCCTAACCCTAACACTATCCTAGGGTTTATGTTAACCCTAACCCTAACACTATCCTAGGGTTGATTCTAACCCTAACCCTAACCCTAACACTATCCTAGGGCCGATGCTAACCCTAACCCTAACCCTAACACTATCCTAGGGCTGATGCTAACCCTAACACTAACACTATCCTAGGGCTGATGCTAACCCTAACCCTAACCCTAACATTATCCTAGGGCGGATGCTAACCCTAACCCTAATACTAACACTATCCTAGGGCTGATGCTAACCCTAACACTAACACTATCCTAGGCCTGATGCTAACCCTGACCCTAACCCTAACACTATCCTAGGGCTGATGCTAACCCTAACCCTAACACGATCCTAGGGCTGATGCTAACCCTAACCCTAACCCTAACACTATCCTTGGACTGATGCTAACCCTAACACTAACACTACCCTGGGCCTGATGCTAACCCTAACCCTAACCCTAACACTATCCTAGGGCTGATGGTAACCCTAACCCTAACACTATACTTGGGCTGATGCTAACCCTAACCCTAACCCTAACAATATCCTAGGGCAGATGCTAACCCTAACCCTAACCCTAACACTATCCTAGGGTTTATGTTAACCCTAACCCTAACACTATCCTAGGGCTGATGCTAACCCTAACCCTAACCCTAACACTATCCTAGGGCGGATGCTAACCCAAACCCTAACCCTAACACTATCCTAGGGCTTATGCTAACCCTAACACTAACACTATCGTAGGGCTGATGCTAACCCTAACCCTAACCCTAACATTATCCTAGGACTGATGCTAACCCTAACCCTAACTCTAACACTATCTTAGGGCTGAGGCTAACCCTAACCCTAACACTATCCTACGGCTGATGCTAACCCTAACCCTAACACTATCCTAGGGCTGATGCTAACCCTAATCCTAACACTATCCTAGGGCTGATGCTAACCCTAACCCTAACCCTCACACTATCCTAGGACTGATGCTAACCCTAACCCTAACACTATCCTAGGGCTGATGCTAACCCTAACCCTAACCCTAACACTATCCTAATGCGGCTGCTAACCCTAACCCTAACCCTAACACTATCCTAGGGCTGATGCTAACCCTAACACTAGCACTATCCTAGGGCTGATGCTAACCCTAACCCTAACCCTAACACTATCCTAGGGCTGATGCTAACCCTAACCCTATCCCAAACACTATCCTAGGGTTGATGCTAACCCTAACCCTAACACTATCCTAGGGCTGATGCTAACCCTAACCCTAACCCTAAAACTATCCTTGGGCTGATGCTAACCCTAACCCTAACACTATCCTGGGCCTGATGCTAACCCTAACCCTAACCCTAACACTATCCTAGGGCTGATGCTTACCCTAACCCTAACACTATCTTTGGGCTGATGCTAACCCTAACCCTAACCCTAACACTATCCTAGGGCAGATGCTAACCCTAACGCTAACCCTAACACTATCCTTGAACTGATCCTAACCCTAACCCTAACCCTAACACTATCCTAGGCCTGATGATAACCCTAACCCTAACCCTAACACTATCCTAGGATTTATGTTAACCCTAACCCTAACACTATCCTAGGGCTGAGCTAACCCTAACCCTAACCCTAACACTATCCTAGGGCGGATGCTAACCCTAACTCTAACCCTAACACTATCCTAGGGCTGATGCTAACCCTAACACTAACACTATCCTAGGGCTGATGCTAACCCTAACCCTAACCCTAACATTATCCTAGGGCGGATGCTAACCCTAACCCTAACCCTAACACTATCCTAGGGCTGATGCTAACCCTAACACTAACACTATCCTAGGGCTGATGCTAACCCTAACCCTAACCCTAACATTATCCTAGGGCGGATGCTAACCCTAACCCTAACCCTAACACTATCCTAGGGCTGATGCTAACCCTAACCCTAACACTATCCTAGGCCTGATGCTAACCCTAACCCTAACCCTAACACTATCCTAGGGCTGATGCTAACCCTAACCCTAACACTATCCTAGGGCTGATGCTAACCCTAACACTAACACTATCCTAGGGCTGATGCTAACGCTAACCCTAACCCTAACACTCTCCAAGGGCTGATGCTAACCCAAACCCTAACCCTAACACTATCCTAGGGCTGATGCTAACCCTAACCCTAACTCTAACACTATCTTAGGGCTGAGGCTAACCCTAACCTTAACACTATCCTACGGCTGATGCTAACCCTAACCCTAACCCTAACACTATCCTAGGGCTGATGCTAACCCTAACCCTAACACTATCCTAGGGCTGATGCTAACCTAATCCTAACCCTAACACTATCCTAGGGCTGATGCTAACCCTAACCCTAACACTATCCTAGGCCTGATGATAACCCTAACCCTAACCCTAACACCATCCTAGGGCTGATGCTAACCCTAACCCTAACACTATCCTAGGGCTGATGCTAACCCTAACCCTAACCCTAACACTATCCTAGGGCTGATGCTAACCCTAACCCTAACCCTAACACTATCCTAGAGCTGATGCTAACCCTAACCCTAACCCTAACACTATCCTAGGGCTGATGCTAACCCTAACCCTATCCCAAACACTATCCTAGGGTTGATGCTAACCCTAACCCTAACACTATCCTAGGGCTGATGCTAACCGTAACCCTAACCCTAACACTATCCTTGGGCTGATGCTAACCCTAACCCTAACACTATCCTGGGCCTGATGCTAACCCTAACCCTAACCCTAACACTATCCTAGGGCTGATGCTTACCCTAACCCTAACACTATCCTTGGGCTGATGCTAACCCTAACCCTAACCCTAACACTATCCTAGGGCAGATGCTAACCCTAACGCTAACCCTAACACTATCCTTGAACTGATCCTAACCCTAACCCTAACCCTAACACTATCCTGGGCCTGATGATAACCCTAACCCTAACCCTAACACTATCCTAGGATTTATGTTAACCCTAACCCTAACACTATCCTAGGGCTGAGCTAACCCTAACCCTAACCCTAACACTATCCTAGGGCGGATGCTAACCCTAACTCTAACCCTAACACTATCCTAGGGCTGATGCTAACCCTAACACTAACACTATCCTAGGGCTGATGCTAACCCTAACCCTAACCCTAACATTAACCTAGGGCGGATGCTAACCCTAACCCTAACCCTAACACTATCCTAGGGCTGATGCTAACCCTAACCCTAACCCTAACACTATCCTAGGGCGGATGCTAACCCTAACCCTAACCCTAACACTATCCTAGGGCTGATGCTAACCCTAACACTAACACTATCCTAGGGCTGATGCTAACCCTAACCCTAACCCTAACATTATCCTAGGGCGGATGCTAACCCTAACCCTAACCCTAACACTATCCTAGGGCTGATGCTAACCCTAACCCTAACACTATCCTAGGCCTGATGCTAACCCTAACCCTAACCCTAACACTATCCTAGGGCTGATGCTAACCCTAACCCTAACACTATCCTAGGGCTGATGCTAACCCTAACACTAACACTATCCTAGGGCTGATGCTAACCCTAACCCTAACCCTAACACTCTCCAAGGGCTGATGCTAACCCAAACCCTAACCCTAACACTATCCTAGGGCTGATGCTAACCCTAACCCTAACTCTAACACTATCTTAGGGCTGAGGCTAACCCTAACCTTAACACTATCCTACGGCTGATGCTAACCCTAACCCTAACCCTAACACTATCCTAGGGCTGATGCTAACCCTAACCCTAACACTATCCTAGGGCTGATGCTAACCTAACCCTAACCCTAACACTATCCTAGGGCTGATGCTAACCCTAACCCTAACACTATCCTAGGCCTGATGATAACCCTAACCCTAACCCTAACACCATCCTAGGGCTGATGCTAACCCTAACCCTAACACTATCTTAGGGCTGATGCTAACCCTAACCCTAACCCTAACACTATCCTAGGGCTGATGCTAACCCTAACCCTAACCCTAACACTATCCTAGAGCTGATGCTAACCCTAACCCTAACCCTAACCCTAACCCTAATACTATCCTAGGGCTGATGCTAACCCTAACCCTAACCCTAACACTATCCTAGGGCTGATGCTAACCCTAACCCTAACTCTAACACTATCCTAGGGCTGAGGCTAACCCTAACACTAACACTATCCTACGGCTGATGCTAACCCTAACCCTAACCCTAACACTATCCTAAGGCTGATGCTAACCCTAACACTAACACTATCCTAGGCCTGGTGCTAACCCTAACCCTAACCCGAACACTATTCTGGGGCTGATGCTAACCCTAACCCTAATAATATCCTAGGGCTGATGCTAACCCTAACCCTAACCCTAACACTATCCTAGGGCTGATTCTATCCCTAACCCTAACCCTAACACTATCCTAGGGCTGATGCTAACCCTAACCCTAACCCTAATACTATCCTAGGGCTGATGTTAACCCTAACCCTAACCCTAACACTATCCTAGGGCTGATGCTAACCCTAACCCTAACCCTAACACTATCCTAAGTCTGATGCTAACCCTAGCCCTAACACTATCCTAGGCCTGATGATAACCCTAACCCTAACCTTAACACTATCCTAGGGCTGATGCTAACCCTAAACCTAACCCTAACACTATCCTAGAGCTGATGCTAACCCTAACCCTAACACTATCCTAGGCCTGATGATAACCCTAACCCTAACCCTGACACTATCCTAGGGCTGATGCTAACTCTAACCCTAACACTATCCTAGGGCTGATGCTAACCCTAACCCTAACCCTAACACTATCCTAGGCCTGATGCTAACCCTATCCCTAACCCTAACACTCTCCTAGGGCTGAGGGTAACCCTAACCCTAACACTATCCTAGGGCTGATGCTAACCCTAACCCTATCCCAAACACTATCCTAGGGCTGATGCTAACCCTAACCCTGACCCTAACACTATCCTTGGGCTGATGCTAACCCTAACCCTAACACTATCCTGGGCCTGATGCTAACACTAACCCTAACCCTAACACTATCCAAGGGCTGATGCTTACCCTAACCCTAACACTATCCTTGGGCTGATGCTAACCCTCACCCTAACCCTAACACTATCCTAGGGCAGATGCTAACCCTAACGCTAACCCTAACACTATCCTTGAACTGATCCTAACCCTAACCCTAACCCTAACACTATCCTAGGCCTGATGATAACCCTAACCCTAACCCTAACACTATCCTAGGATTTATGTTAACCCTAACCCTAACACTATCCTAGGGCTGAGCTAACCGTAACCCTAACCCTAACACTATCCTAGGGCGGATGCTAACCCTAACTCTAACCGTAACACTATCCTAGGGCTGATGCTAACCCTAACACTAACACTATCCTAGGGCTGATGCTAACCCTAACCCTAACCCTAACATTATCCTAGGGCGGATGCTAACCCTAACCCTAACCCTAACACTATCCTAGGGCTGATGCTAACCCTAACCCTAACCCTAACACTATCCTAGGGCGGATGCTAACCCTAACCCTAACCCTAACACTATCCTAGAGCTGATGCTAACCCTAACACTAACACTATCCTAGGGCTGATGCTAACCCTAACCCTAACCCTAACATTATCCTAGGGCGGATGCTAACCCTACCCCTAACCCTAACACTATCCTAGGGCTGATGCTAACCCTAACCCTAACACTATCCTAGGCCTGATGCTAACCCTAACCCTAACCCTAACACTATCCTAGGGCTGATGCTAACCCTAACCCTAACACTATCCTAGGCCTGATGCTAACCCTAACCATAACGCTAACACTATCCTAGGGCTGATGCTAACCCTAACCCTAACACTATCCTAGGGCTGATGCTAACCCTAACCCTAACCCTAACACTATCCTAGGGCTGATGCTAACCCTAACCCTAACTCTAACACTATCTTAGGGCTGAGGCTAACCCTAACCCTAACACTATCCTACGGCTGATGCTAACCCGAACCCTAACCCTAACACTATCCTAGGGCTGATGCTTATCCTAACCATAACACTATCCTAGGCCTGATGCTAACCCTAACCCTAACCCTAACTCTATCCTAGGGTTGATGCTAACCCTAACCCTAACACTATCCTAGGGCTGATGCTAACCCTAACCCTAACCCTAACACTATCCTAGGGCTGATGCTAACCTAACCCTAACCCTAACACTATCCTAGGGCTGATGCTAACCCTAACCCTAACACTATCCTAGGCCTGATGATAACCCTAACCCTAACCCTAACACCATCCTAGGGCTGATGCTAACCCTAACCCTAACACTATCCTAGGGCTGATGCTAACCCTAACCCTAACCCTAACACTACCCTAGGGCTGATGCTAACCCTAACCTTAACCCTAACACTATCCTAGAGCTGATGCTAACCCTAACCCTAACCCTAACCCTAACCCTAATACTATCCTTGGGCTGATGCTAACCCTAACCCTAACCCTAACACTATCCTAGGGCTGATGCTAACCCTAACCCTAACTCTAACACTATCCTAGGGCTGAGGCTAACCCTAACACTAACACTATCCTACGGCTGATGCTAACCCTAACCCTAACCCTAACACTATCCTAAGGCTGATGCTAACCCTAACACTAACACTATCCTAGGCCTGGTGCTAACCCTAACCCTAACCCTAACACTATTCTGGGGCTGATGCTAACCCTAACCCTAATAATATCCTAGGGCTGATGCTAACCCTAACCCTAACCCTAACACTATCCTAGGGCTGATGCTATCCCTAACCCTAACCCTAACACTATCCTAGGGCTGATGCTAACCCTAACCCTAACCCTAATACTATCCTAGGGCTGATGCTAACCCTAACCCTAACCCTAACACTATCCTAGGGCTGATGCTAACCCTAACCCTAACCCTAACACTATCCTAAGTCTGATGCTAACCCTAGCCCTAACACTATCCTAGGCCTGATGATAACCCTAACCCTAACCTTAACACTATCCTAGGGCTGATGCTAACCCTAACCCTAACCCTAACACTATCCTAGAGCTGATGCTAACCCTAACCCTAACACTATCCTAGGCCTGATGATAACCCTAACCCTAACCCTGACACTATCCTAGGGCTGATGCTAACTCTAACCCTAACACTATCCTAGGGCTGATGCTAACCCTAACCCTAACCCTAACACTATCCTAGGCCTGATGCTAACCCTATCCCTAACCCTAACACTCTCCTAGGGCTGAGGGTAACCCTAACCCTAACACTATCCTAGGGCTGATGCTAACCCTAACCCTATCCCAAACACTATCCTAGGGCTGATGCTAACCCTAACCCTGACCCTAACACTATCCTTGGGCTGATGTTAACCCTAACCCTAACACTATCCTGGGCCTGATGCTAACACTAACCCTAACCCTAACACTATCCAAGGGCTGATGCTTACCCTAACCCTAACACTATCCTTGGGCTGATGCTAACCCTAACCCTAACCCTAACACTATCCTAGGGCAGATGCTAACCCTAACGCTAACCCTAACACTATCCTTGAACTGATCCTAACCCTAACCCTAACCCTAACACTATCCTAGGCCTGATGATAACCCTAACCCTAACCCTAACACTATCCTAGGATTTATGTTAACCCTAACCCTAACACTATCCTAGGGCTGAGCTAACCGTAATCCTAACCCTAACACTATCCTAGGGCGGATGCTAACCCTAACTCTAACCCTAACACTATCCTAGGGCTGATGCTAACCCTAACACTAACACTATCCTAGGGCTGATGCTAACCCTAACCCTAACCCTAACATTATCCTAGGGCGGATGCTAACCCTAACCCTAACCCTAACACTATCCTAGGGCTGATGCTAACCCTAACCCTACCCCTAACACTATCCTAGGGCGGATGCTAACCCTAACCCTAACCCTAACACTATCCTAGGGCTGATGCTAACCCTAACACTAACACTATCCTAGGGCTGATGCTAACCCTAACCCTAACCCTAACATTATCCTAGGGCGGATGCTAACCCTAACCCTAACCCTAACACTATCCTAGGGCTGATGCTAACCCTAACCCTAACACTATCCTAGGCCTGATGCTAACCCTAACCCTAACCCTAACACTATCCTAGGGCTGATGCTAACCCTAACCCTAACACTATCCTAGGGCTGATGCTAAGCCTAACACGAACACTATCCTAGGGCTGATGCTAACCCTAACCCTAACCCTAACACTCTCCAAGGGCTGATGCTAACCCAAACCCTAACCCTAACACTATCCTAGGGCTGATGCTAACCCTAACCCTAACTCTAACACTATCTTAGGGCTGAGGCTAACCCTAACCCTAACACTATCCTACGGCTGATGCTAACCCTAACCCTAACCCTAACACTATCCTAGGGCTGATGCTAACCCTAACCCTAACACTATCCTAGGCCTGATGCTAACCCTAACCATAACGCTAACACTATCCTAGGGCTGATGCTAACCCTAACCCTAACACTATCCTAGGGCTGATGCTAACCCTAACCCTAACCCTAACACTATCCTAGGGCTGATGCTAACCCTAACCCTAACTCTAACACTATCTTAGGGCTGAGGCTAACCCTAACCCTAACACTATCCTACGGCTGATGCTAACCCGAACCCTAACCCTAACACTATCCTAGGGCTGATGCTTATCCTAAACATAACACTATCCTAGGCCTGATGCTAACCCTAACCCTAACCCTAACTCTATCCTAGGGTTGATGCTAACCCTAACCCTAACACTATCCTAGGGCTGATGCTAACCCTAACCCTAACCCTAACACTATCCTAGGGCTGATGCTAACCCTAACCCTAACACTATCCTAGGCCTGATGATAACCCTAACCCTAACCCTAACACTATCCTAGGGCTGATGCTAACCCTAACCCTAACACTATCCTAAGGCTGATGCTAACCCTAACCCTAACCCTAACACTATCCTAAGTCTGATGCTAACCCTAGCCCTCACACTATCCTAGGCCTGATGATAACCCTAACCCTAACCTTAACACTATCCTAGGACTGATGCTAACCCTAACCCTAACCCTAACACTATCCTAGAGCTGATGCTAACCCTAACCCTAACACTATCCTAGGCCTGATGATAACCCTAACCCTAACCCTGACACTATCCTAGGGCTGATACTAACCCTAACCCTAACACTATCCTAGGCCTGATGCTAACCCTATCCCTAACCCTAACACTCTCCTAGGGCTCAGGCTAACCCTAACCCTAACACTATCCTAGGGCTGATGCTAACCCTAACCCTAACCCAAACACTATCCTAGGGTTGATGCTAACCCTAACCCTAACACTATCCTAGGGCTGATGCTAACCCTAACCCTAACCCTAACACTATCCTAGGGCTGATGCTAACCCTAACCCTAACACTATCCTTGGGCTGATGCTAACCCTAACCCTAACCCTAACACTATCCTAGGGCAGATGCTAACCCTAACGCTAACCCTAACACTATCCTTGAACTGATGCTAACCTTAACCCTAACCCTAACACTATCCTAGGCCTGATGATAACCCTAACCCTAACCCTAACACTATCCTAGGGTTTATGTTAACCCTAACCCTAAAACTATCCTAGGGTTGATTCTAACCCTAACCCTAACCCTAACACTATCCTAGGATTTATGTTAACCCTAACCCTAACACTATCCTAGGGCTGAGCTAACCCTAACCCTAACCCTAACACTATCCTAGGGCGGATGCTAACCCTAACTCTAACCCTAACACTATCCTAGGGCTGATGCTAACCCTAACACTAACACTATCCTAGGGCTGATGCTAACCCTAACCCTAACCCTAACATTATCCTAGGGCGGATGCTAACCCTAACCCTAACCCTAACACTATCCTAGGGCTGATGCTAACCCTAACACTAACACTATCCTAGGGCTGATGCTAACCCTAACCCTAACCCTAACATTATCCTAGGGCGGATGCTAACCCTAACCCTAACCCTAACACTATCCTAGGGCTGATGCTAACCCTAACCCTAACACTATCCTAGGCCTGATGCTAACCCTAACCCTAACCCTAACACTATCCTAGGGCTGATGCTAACCCTAACCCTAACACTATCCTAGGGCTGATGCTAACCCTAACACTAACACTATCCTAGGGCTGATGCTAACGCTAACCCTAACCCTAACACTCTCCAAGGGCTGATGCTAACCCAAACCCTAACCCTAACACTATCCTAGGGCTGATGCTAACCCTAACCCTAACTCTAACACTATCTTAGGGCTGAGGCTAACCCTAACCTTAACACTATCCTACGGCTGATGCTAACCCTAACCCTAACCCTAACACTATCCTAGGGCTGATGCTAACCCTAACCCTAACACTATCCTAGGGCTGATGCTAACCTAACCCTAACCCTAACACTATCCTAGGGCTGATGCTAACCCTAACCCTAACACTATCCTAGGCCTGATGATAACCCTAACCCTAACCCTAACACCATCCTAGGGCTGATGCTAACCCTAACCCTAACACTATCCTAGGGCTGATGCTAACCCTAACCCTAACCCTAACACTATCCTAGGGCTGATGCTAACCCTAACCCTAACCCTAACACTATCCTAGAGCTGATGCTAACCCTAACCCTAACCCTAACACTATCCTAGGGCTGATGCTAACCCTAACCCTATCCCAAACACTATCCTAGGGTTGATGCTAACCCTAACCCTAACACTATCCTAGGGCTGATGCTAACCGTAACCCTAACCCTAACACTATCCTTGGGCTGATGCTAACCCTAACCCTAACACTATCCTGGGCCTGATGCTAACCCTAACCCTAACCCTAACACTATCCTAGGGCTGATGCTTACCCTAACCCTAACACTATCCTTGGGCTGATGCTAACCCTAACCCTAACCCTAACACTATCCTAGGGCAGATGCTAACCCTAACGCTAACCCTAACACTATCCTTGAACTGATCCTAACCCTAACCCTAACCCTAACACTATCCTGGGCCTGATGATAACCCTAACCCTAACCCTAACACTATCCTAGGATTTATGTTAACCCTAACCCTAACACTATCCTAGGGCTGAGCTAACCCTAACCCTAACCCTAACACTATCCTAGGGCGGATGCTAACCCTAACTCTAACCCTAACACTATCCTAGGGCTGATGCTAACCCTAACACTAACACTATCCTAGGGCTGATGCTAACCCTAACCCTAACCCTAACATTAACCTAGGGCGGATGCTAACCCTAACCCTAACCCTAACACTATCCTAGGGCTGATGCTAACCCTAACCCTAACCCTAACACTATCCTAGGGCGGATGCTAACCCTAACCCTAACCCTAACACTATCCTAGGGCTGATGCTAACCCTAACACTAACACTATCCTAGGGCTGATGCTAACCCTAACCCTAACCCTAACATTATCCTAGGGCGGATGCTAACCCTAACCCTAACCCTAACACTATCCTAGGGCTGATGCTAACCCTAACCCTAACACTATCCTAGGCCTGATGCTAACCCTAACCCTAACCCTAACACTATCCTAGGGCTGATGCTAACCCTAACCCTAACACTATCCTAGGGCTGATGCTAACCCTAACACTAACACTATCCTAGGGCTGATGCTAACCCTAACCCTAACCCTAACACTCTCCAAGGGCTGATGCTAACCCAAACCCTAACCCTAACACTATCCTAGGGCTGATGCTAACCCTAACCCTAACTCTAACACTATCTTAGGGCTGAGGCTAACCCTAACCTTAACACTATCCTACGGCTGATGCTAACCCTAACCCTAACCCTAACACTATCCTAGGGCTGATGCTAACCCTAACCCTAACACTATCCTAGGGCTGATGCTAACCTAACCCTAACCCTAACACTATCCTAGGGCTGATGCTAACCCTAACCCTAACACTATCCTAGGCCTGATGATAACCCTAACCCTAACCCTAACACCATCCTAGGGCTGATGCTAACCCTAACCCTAACACTATCTTAGGGCTGATGCTAACCCTAACCCTAACCCTAACACTATCCTAGGGCTGATGCTAACCCTAACCCTAACCCTAACACTATCCTAGAGCTGATGCTAACCCTAACCCTAACCCTAACCCTAACCCTAATACTATCCTAGGGCTGATGCTAACCCTAACCCTAACCCTAACACTATCCTAGGGCTGATGCTAACCCTAACCCTAACTCTAACACTATCCTAGGGCTGAGGCTAACCCTAACACTAACACTATCCTACGGCTGATGCTAACCCTAACCCTAACCCTAACACTATCCTAAGGCTGATGCTAACCCTAACACTAACACTATCCTAGGCCTGGTGCTAACCCTAACCCTAACCCGAACACTATTCTGGGGCTGATGCTAACCCTAACCCTAATAATATCCTAGGGCTGATGCTAACCCTAACCCTAACCCTAACACTATCCTAGGGCTGATTCTATCCCTAACCCTAACCCTAACACTATCCTAGGGCTGATGCTAACCCTAACCCTAACCCTAATACTATCCTAGGGCTGATGTTAACCCTAACCCTAACCCTAACACTATCCTAGGGCTGATGCTAACCCTAACCCTAACCCTAACACTATCCTAAGTCTGATGCTAACCCTAGCCCTAACACTATCCTAGGCCTGATGATAACCCTAACCCTAACCTTAACACTATCCTAGGGCTGATGCTAACCCTAAACCTAACCCTAACACTATCCTAGAGCTGATGCTAACCCTAACCCTAACACTATCCTAGGCCTGATGATAACCCTAACCCTAACCCTGACACTATCCT
Organism: Lemur catta; assembly: GCF_020740605.2. Lineage (NCBI taxonomy): Eukaryota > Metazoa > Chordata > Mammalia > Primates > Lemuridae > Lemur > Lemur catta. The sequence goes on along the minus strand of NW_025423859.1, from coordinate 1,414,038 downwards.
AGGGCTGATGCTAACTCTAACCCTAACACTATCCTAGGGCTGATGCTAACCCTAACCCTAACCCTAACACTATCCTAGGCCTGATGCTAACCCTATCCCTAACCCTAACACTCTCCTAGGGCTGAGGGTAACCCTAACCCTAACACTATCCTAGGGCTGATGCTAACCCTAACCCTATCCCAAACACTATCCTAGGGCTGATGCTAACCCTAACCCTGACCCTAACACTATCCTTGGGCTGATGCTAACCCTAACCCTAACACTATCCTGGGCCTGATGCTAACACTAACCCTAACCCTAACACTATCCAAGGGCTGATGCTTACCCTAACCCTAACACTATCCTTGGGCTGATGCTAACCCTCACCCTAACCCTAACACTATCCTAGGGCAGATGCTAACCCTAACGCTAACCCTAACACTATCCTTGAACTGATCCTAACCCTAACCCTAACCCTAACACTATCCTAGGCCTGATGATAACCCTAACCCTAACCCTAACACTATCCTAGGATTTATGTTAACCCTAACCCTAACACTATCCTAGGGCTGAGCTAACCGTAACCCTAACCCTAACACTATCCTAGGGCGGATGCTAACCCTAACTCTAACCGTAACACTATCCTAGGGCTGATGCTAACCCTAACACTAACACTATCCTAGGGCTGATGCTAACCCTAACCCTAACCCTAACATTATCCTAGGGCGGATGCTAACCCTAACCCTAACCCTAACACTATCCTAGGGCTGATGCTAACCCTAACCCTAACCCTAACACTATCCTAGGGCGGATGCTAACCCTAACCCTAACCCTAACACTATCCTAGAGCTGATGCTAACCCTAACACTAACACTATCCTAGGGCTGATGCTAACCCTAACCCTAACCCTAACATTATCCTAGGGCGGATGCTAACCCTACCCCTAACCCTAACACTATCCTAGGGCTGATGCTAACCCTAACCCTAACACTATCCTAGGCCTGATGCTAACCCTAACCCTAACCCTAACACTATCCTAGGGCTGATGCTAACCCTAACCCTAACACTATCCTAGGCCTGATGCTAACCCTAACCATAACGCTAACACTATCCTAGGGCTGATGCTAACCCTAACCCTAACACTATCCTAGGGCTGATGCTAACCCTAACCCTAACCCTAACACTATCCTAGGGCTGATGCTAACCCTAACCCTAACTCTAACACTATCTTAGGGCTGAGGCTAACCCTAACCCTAACACTATCCTACGGCTGATGCTAACCCGAACCCTAACCCTAACACTATCCTAGGGCTGATGCTTATCCTAACCATAACACTATCCTAGGCCTGATGCTAACCCTAACCCTAACCCTAACTCTATCCTAGGGTTGATGCTAACCCTAACCCTAACACTATCCTAGGGCTGATGCTAACCCTAACCCTAACCCTAACACTATCCTAGGGCTGATGCTAACCTAACCCTAACCCTAACACTATCCTAGGGCTGATGCTAACCCTAACCCTAACACTATCCTAGGCCTGATGATAACCCTAACCCTAACCCTAACACCATCCTAGGGCTGATGCTAACCCTAACCCTAACACTATCCTAGGGCTGATGCTAACCCTAACCCTAACCCTAACACTACCCTAGGGCTGATGCTAACCCTAACCTTAACCCTAACACTATCCTAGAGCTGATGCTAACCCTAACCCTAACCCTAACCCTAACCCTAATACTATCCTTGGGCTGATGCTAACCCTAACCCTAACCCTAACACTATCCTAGGGCTGATGCTAACCCTAACCCTAACTCTAACACTATCCTAGGGCTGAGGCTAACCCTAACACTAACACTATCCTACGGCTGATGCTAACCCTAACCCTAACCCTAACACTATCCTAAGGCTGATGCTAACCCTAACACTAACACTATCCTAGGCCTGGTGCTAACCCTAACCCTAACCCTAACACTATTCTGGGGCTGATGCTAACCCTAACCCTAATAATATCCTAGGGCTGATGCTAACCCTAACCCTAACCCTAACACTATCCTAGGGCTGATGCTATCCCTAACCCTAACCCTAACACTATCCTAGGGCTGATGCTAACCCTAACCCTAACCCTAATACTATCCTAGGGCTGATGCTAACCCTAACCCTAACCCTAACACTATCCTAGGGCTGATGCTAACCCTAACCCTAACCCTAACACTATCCTAAGTCTGATGCTAACCCTAGCCCTAACACTATCCTAGGCCTGATGATAACCCTAACCCTAACCTTAACACTATCCTAGGGCTGATGCTAACCCTAACCCTAACCCTAACACTATCCTAGAGCTGATGCTAACCCTAACCCTAACACTATCCTAGGCCTGATGATAACCCTAACCCTAACCCTGACACTATCCTAGGGCTGATGCTAACTCTAACCCTAACACTATCCTAGGGCTGATGCTAACCCTAACCCTAACCCTAACACTATCCTAGGCCTGATGCTAACCCTATCCCTAACCCTAACACTCTCCTAGGGCTGAGGGTAACCCTAACCCTAACACTATCCTAGGGCTGATGCTAACCCTAACCCTATCCCAAACACTATCCTAGGGCTGATGCTAACCCTAACCCTGACCCTAACACTATCCTTGGGCTGATGTTAACCCTAACCCTAACACTATCCTGGGCCTGATGCTAACACTAACCCTAACCCTAACACTATCCAAGGGCTGATGCTTACCCTAACCCTAACACTATCCTTGGGCTGATGCTAACCCTAACCCTAACCCTAACACTATCCTAGGGCAGATGCTAACCCTAACGCTAACCCTAACACTATCCTTGAACTGATCCTAACCCTAACCCTAACCCTAACACTATCCTAGGCCTGATGATAACCCTAACCCTAACCCTAACACTATCCTAGGATTTATGTTAACCCTAACCCTAACACTATCCTAGGGCTGAGCTAACCGTAATCCTAACCCTAACACTATCCTAGGGCGGATGCTAACCCTAACTCTAACCCTAACACTATCCTAGGGCTGATGCTAACCCTAACACTAACACTATCCTAGGGCTGATGCTAACCCTAACCCTAACCCTAACATTATCCTAGGGCGGATGCTAACCCTAACCCTAACCCTAACACTATCCTAGGGCTGATGCTAACCCTAACCCTACCCCTAACACTATCCTAGGGCGGATGCTAACCCTAACCCTAACCCTAACACTATCCTAGGGCTGATGCTAACCCTAACACTAACACTATCCTAGGGCTGATGCTAACCCTAACCCTAACCCTAACATTATCCTAGGGCGGATGCTAACCCTAACCCTAACCCTAACACTATCCTAGGGCTGATGCTAACCCTAACCCTAACACTATCCTAGGCCTGATGCTAACCCTAACCCTAACCCTAACACTATCCTAGGGCTGATGCTAACCCTAACCCTAACACTATCCTAGGGCTGATGCTAAGCCTAACACGAACACTATCCTAGGGCTGATGCTAACCCTAACCCTAACCCTAACACTCTCCAAGGGCTGATGCTAACCCAAACCCTAACCCTAACACTATCCTAGGGCTGATGCTAACCCTAACCCTAACTCTAACACTATCTTAGGGCTGAGGCTAACCCTAACCCTAACACTATCCTACGGCTGATGCTAACCCTAACCCTAACCCTAACACTATCCTAGGGCTGATGCTAACCCTAACCCTAACACTATCCTAGGCCTGATGCTAACCCTAACCATAACGCTAACACTATCCTAGGGCTGATGCTAACCCTAACCCTAACACTATCCTAGGGCTGATGCTAACCCTAACCCTAACCCTAACACTATCCTAGGGCTGATGCTAACCCTAACCCTAACTCTAACACTATCTTAGGGCTGAGGCTAACCCTAACCCTAACACTATCCTACGGCTGATGCTAACCCGAACCCTAACCCTAACACTATCCTAGGGCTGATGCTTATCCTAAACATAACACTATCCTAGGCCTGATGCTAACCCTAACCCTAACCCTAACTCTATCCTAGGGTTGATGCTAACCCTAACCCTAACACTATCCTAGGGCTGATGCTAACCCTAACCCTAACCCTAACACTATCCTAGGGCTGATGCTAACCCTAACCCTAACACTATCCTAGGCCTGATGATAACCCTAACCCTAACCCTAACACTATCCTAGGGCTGATGCTAACCCTAACCCTAACACTATCCTAAGGCTGATGCTAACCCTAACCCTAACCCTAACACTATCCTAAGTCTGATGCTAACCCTAGCCCTCACACTATCCTAGGCCTGATGATAACCCTAACCCTAACCTTAACACTATCCTAGGACTGATGCTAACCCTAACCCTAACCCTAACACTATCCTAGAGCTGATGCTAACCCTAACCCTAACACTATCCTAGGCCTGATGATAACCCTAACCCTAACCCTGACACTATCCTAGGGCTGATACTAACCCTAACCCTAACACTATCCTAGGCCTGATGCTAACCCTATCCCTAACCCTAACACTCTCCTAGGGCTCAGGCTAACCCTAACCCTAACACTATCCTAGGGCTGATGCTAACCCTAACCCTAACACTATCCTAGGGCTGATGCTAACCCTAACCCTAACCCTAACACTATCCTAGGGCTGATGCTAACCCTAACCCTAACACTATCCTTGGGCTGATGCTAACCCTAACCCTAACCCTAACACTATCCTAGGGCAGATGCTAACCCTAACGCTAACCCTAACACTATCCTTGAACTGATGCTAACCTTAACCCTAACCCTAACACTATCCTAGGCCTGATGATAACCCTAACCCTAACCCTAACACTATCCTAGGGTTTATGTTAACCCTAACCCTAAAACTATCCTAGGGTTGATTCTAACCCTAACCCTAACCCTAACACTATCCTAGGGCCGATGCTAACCCTAACCCTAACCCTAACACTATCCTAGGGCTGATGCTAACCCTAACACTAACACTATCCTAGGGCTGATGCTAACCCTAACCCTAACCCTAACATTATCCTAGGGCGGATGCTAACCCTAACCCTAATACTAACACTATCCTAGGGCTGATGCTAACCCTAACACTAACACTATCCTAGGCCTGATGCTAACCCTGACCCTAACCCTAACACTATCCTAGGGCTGATGCTAACCCTAACCCTAACACGATCCTAGGGCTGATGCTAACCCTAACCCTAACCCTAACACTATCCTTGGACTGATGCTAACCCTAACACTAACACTATCCTGGGCCTGATGCTAACCCTAACCCTAACCCTAACACTATCCTAGGGCTGATGGTAACCCTAACCCTAACACTATACTTGGGCTGATGCTAACCCTAACCCTAACCCTAACAATATCCTAGGGCAGATGCTAACCCTAACCCTAACCCTAACACTATCCTAGGGTTTATGTTAACCCTAACCCTAACACTATCCTAGGGCTGATGCTAACCCTAACCCTAACCCTAACACTATCCTAGGGCGGATGCTAACCCAAACCCTAACCCTAACACTATCCTAGGGCTTATGCTAACCCTAACACTAACACTATCGTAGGGCTGATGCTAACCCTAACCCTAACCCTAACATTATCCTAGGACTGATGCTAACCCTAACCCTAACTCTAACACTATCTTAGGGCTGAGGCTAACCCTAACCCTAATACTATCCTACGGCTGATGCTAACCCTAACCCTAACACTATCCTAGGGCTGATGCTAACCCTAACCCTAACACTATCCTAGGGCTGATGCTAACCCTAACCCTAACCCTCACACTATCCTAGGACTGATGCTAACCCTAACCCTAACACTATCCTAGGGCTGATGCTAACCCTAACCCTAACCCTAACACTATCCTAATGCGGCTGCTAACCCTAACCCTAACCCTAACACTATCCTAGGGCTGATGCTAACCCTAACACTAGCACTATCCTAGGGCTGATGCTAACCCTAACCCTAACCCTAACTCTATCCTAGGGCTGATGCTAACCCTAAACCTAACCCTAACCCTAAGACTATCCTAGGGCTGATGCTATCCCTAACCCTAACACTATCCTAGGCCTGATGCTAACCCTAAGCCTAACCCTAACACTATCGTAGGGCTGATGCTAACCCTAACCCTAACACTATCCTAGGGCTGATGCTAACCTAACCCTAACCCTAACACTATCCTAGGGCTGATGCTAACCCTAACCCTAACACTATCCTAGGCCTGATGATAACCCTAACCCTAACCCTAACACCATCCTAGGGCTGATGCTAACCCTAACCCTAACACTATCCTAGGGCTGATGCTAACCCTAACCCTAACCCTAACACTATCCTAGGGCTGATGCTAACCCTAACCCTAACCCTAACACTATCCTAGAGCTGATGCTAACCCTAACCCTAACCCTAATCCTAACCCTAATACTATCCTAGGGCTGATGCTAACCCTAACCCTAACCCTAACACTATCCTAGGGCTGATGCTAACCCTAACCTTAACTCTAACACTATCCTAGGGCTGAGGCTAACCCTAACCCTAACACTATCCTACGGCTGACGCTAACCCTAACCCTAACCCTAACACTATCCTAAGGCTGATGCTAACCCTAACACTAACACTATCCTAGGCCTGGTGCTAACCCTAACCCTAACCCTAACACTATTCTGGGGCTGATGCTAACCCTAACCCTAATAATATCCTAGGGCTGATGCTAACCCTAACCCTAACCCTAACACTATCCTAGGGCTGATGCTATCCCTAACCCTAACCCTAACACTATCCTAGGGCTGATGCTAACCCTAACCCTAACCCTAATACTATCCTAGGGCTGATGCTAACCCTAACCCTAACCCTAACACTCTCCTAGGGCTGAGGGTAACCCTAACCCTAACACTATCCTAGGGCTGATGCTAACCCTAACCCTATCCCAAACACTATCCTAGGGTTGATGCTAACCCTAACCCTAACACTATCCTAGGGCTGATGCTAACCCTAACCCTAACCCTAACACTATCCTTGGGCTGATGCTAACCCTAACCCTAACACTATCCTGGTCCTGATGCTAACCCTAACCCTAACCCTAACACTATCCTAGGGCTGATGCTTACCCTAACCCTAACACTATCCTTGGGCTGATGCTAACCCTAACCCTAACCCTAACACTATCCTAGGGCAGATGCTAACCCTAACGCTAACCCTAACACTATCCTTGAACTGATCCTAACCCTAACCCTAACCCTAACACTATCCTAGGCCTGATGATAACCCTAACCCTAACCCTAACACTATCCTAGGATTTATGTTAACCCTAACCCTAACACTATCCTAGGGCTGAGCTAACCCTAACCCTAACCCTAACACTATCCTAGGGCGGATGATAACCCTAACTCTAACCCTAACACTATCCTAGGGCTGATGCTAACCCTAACACTAACAATATCCTAGGGCTGATGCTAACCCTAACCCTAACCCTAACATTATCCTAGGGCGGATGCTAACCCTAACCCTAACCCTAACACTATCCTAGGGCTGATGCTAACCCTAACCCTAACCCTAACACTATCCTAGGACGGATGCTAACCCTAACCCTAACCCTAACACTATCCTAGGGCTGATGCTAACCCTAACACTAACACTATCCTAGGGCTGATGCTAACCCTAACCCTAACCCTAACATTATCCTAGGGCGGATGCTAACCCTAACCCTAACCCTAACACTATCCTAGGGCTGATGCTAACCCTAACCCTAACACTATCCTAGGCCTGATGCTAACCCTAACCCTAACACTATCCTAGGGCTGATGCTAACCTAACCCTAACCCTAACACTATCCTAGGGCTGATGCTAACCCTAACCCTAACACTATCCTAGGCCTGATGATAACCCTAACCCTAACCCTAACACCATCCTAGGGCTGATGCTAACCCTAACCCTAACACTATCCTAGGGCTGATGCTAACCCTAACCCTAACCCTAACACTATCCTAGGGCTGATGCTAACCCTAACCCTAACCCTAACACTATCCTAGGGCTGATGCTTACCCTAACCCTAACACTATCCTTGGGCTGATGGTAACCCTAACCCTAACCCTAACACTATCCTAGGGCAGATGCTAACCCTAACGCTAACCCTAACACTATCCTTGAACTGATCCTAACCCTAACCCTAACCCTAACACTATCCTAGGCCTGATGATAACCCTAACCCTAACCCTAACACTATCCTAGGATTTATGTTAACCCTAACCCTAACACTATCCTCGGGCTGAGCTAACCCTAACCCTAACCCTAACACTATCCTAGGGCGGATGCTAACCCTAACTCTAACCCTAACACTATCCTAGGGCTGATGCTAACCCTAACACTAACACTATCCTAGGGCTGATGCTAACCCTAACCCTAACCCTAACATAAACCTAGGGCGGATGCTAACCCTAACCCTAACCCTAACACTATCCTAGGGCTGATGCTAACCCTAACCCTAACCCTAACACTATCCTAGGGCGGATGCTAACCCTAACCCTAACCCTAACACTATCCTAGGGCTGATGCTAACCCTAACACTAACACTATCCTAGGGCTGATGCTAACCCTAACCCTAACCCTAACATTATCCTAGGGCGGATGCTAACCCTAACCCTAACCCTAACACTATCCTAGGGCTGATGCTAACCCTAACCCTAACACTATCCTAGGCCTGATGCTAACCCTAACGCTAACCCTAACACTATCCTAGGGCTGATGCTAACCCTAACCCTAACACTATCCTAGGGCTGATGCTAACCCTAACACTAACACTATCCTAGGGCTGATGCTAACCCTAACCCTAACCCTAACACTCTCCAAGGGCTGATGCTAACCCAAACGCTAACCCTAACACTATCCTAGGGCTGATGCTAACCCTAACCCTAACTCTAACACTATCTTAGGGCTGAGGCTAACCCTAACCTTAACACTATCCTACGGCTGATGCTAACCCTAACCCTAACCCTAACACTATCCTAGGGCTGATGCTAACCCTAACCCTAACAATATCCTAGGGCTGATGCTAACCTAACCCTAACCCTAACACTATCCTAGGGCTGATGCTAACCCTAACCCTAACACTATCCTAGGCCTGATGATAACCCTAACCCTAACCCTAACACCATCCTAGGGCTGATGCTAACCCTAACCCTAACACTATCCTAGGGCTGATGCTAACCCTAACCCTAACCCTAACACTATCCTACGGCTGAAGCTAACCCTAACCCTAACCCTAACACTATCCTAGAGCTGATGCTAACCCTAACCCTAACCCTAACCCTAACCCTAATACTATCCTAGGGCTGATGCTAACCCTAACCCTAACCCTAACACTATCCTAGGGCTGATGCTAACCCTAACCCTAACTCTAACACTATCCTAGGGCTGAGGCTAACCCTAACACTAACACTATCCTACGGCTGATGCTAACCCTAACCCTAACCCTAACACTATCCTAAGGCTGATGCTAACCCTAACACTAACACTATCCTAGGCCTGGTGCTAACCCTAACCCTAACCCTAACACTATTCTGGGGCTGATGCTAACCCTAACCCTAATAATATCCTAGTGCTGATGCTAACCCTAACCCTAACCCTAACACTATCCTAGGGCTGATGCTATCCCTAACCCTAACCCTAACACTATCCTAGGGCTGATGCTAACCCTAACCCTAACCCTAATACTATCCTAGGGCTGATGCTAACCCTAACCCTAACCCTAACACTATACTAGGGCTGATGCTAACCCTAACCCTAACCCTAACACTATCCTAAGTCTGATGCTAACCCTAGCCCTAACACTATCCTAGGCCTGATGATAACCCTAACCCTAACCTTAACACTATCCTAGGGCTGATGCTAACCCTAACCCTAACCCTAACACTATCCTAAAGCTGATGCTAACCCTAACCCTAACACTATCCTAGGCCTGATGATAACCCTAACCCTAACCCTGACACTATCCTAGGGCTGATGCTAACTCTAACCCTAACACTATCCTAGGGCTGATGCTAACCCTAACCCTAACCCTAACACTATCCTAGGCCTGATGCTAACCCTATCCCTATCCCTAACACTCTCCTAGGGCTGAGGGTAACCCTAACCCTAACACTATTCTAGGGCTGATGCTAACCCTAACCCTATCCCAAACACTATCCTAGGGCTGATGCTAACCCTAACCCTAACCCTAACACGATCCTTGGGCTGATGCTAACCCTAACCCTAACACTATCCTGGGCCTGATGCTAACACTAACCCTAACCCTAACACTATCCAAGGGCTGATGCTTACCCTAACCCTAACACTATCCTTGGGCTGATGCTAACCCTAACCCTAACCCTAACACTATCCTAGGGCAGATGCTAACCCTAACGCTAACCCTAACACTATCCTTGAACTGATCCTAACCCTAACCCTAACCCTAACACTATCCTAGGCCTGATGATAACCCTAACCCTAACCCTAACACTATCCTAGGATTTATGTTAACCCTAACCCTAACACTATCCTAGGGCTGAGCTAACCGTAACCCTAACCCTAACACTATCCTAGGGCGGATGCTAACCCTAACTCTAACCCTAACACTATCCTAGGGCTGATGCTAACCCTAACACTAACACTATCCTAGGGCTGATGCTAACCCTAACCCTAACCCTAACATTATCCTAGGGCGGATGCTAACCCTAACCCTAACCCTAACACTATCCTAGGGCTGATGCTAACCCTAACCCTAACCCTAACACTATCCTAGGGCGGATGCTAACCCTAACCCTAACCCTAACACTATCCTAGGGCTGATGCTAACCCTAACACTAACACTATCCTAGGGCTGATGCTAACCCTAACCCTAACCCTAACATTATCCTAGGGCGGATGCTAACCCTAACCCTAACCCTAACACTATCCTAGGGCTGATGCTAACCCTAACCCTAACACTATCCTAGGCCTGATGCTAACCCTAACCCTAACCCTAACACTATCCTAGGGCTGATGCTAACCCTAACCCTAACACTATCCTAGGGCTGATGCTAACCCTAACACTAACACTATCCTAGGGCTGATGCTAACCCTAACCCTAACCCTAACACTCTCCAAGGGCTGATGCTAACCCAAACCCTAACCCTAACACTATCCTAGGGCTGATGCTAACCCTAACCCTAACTCTAACACTATCTTAGGGCTGAGGCTAACCCTAACCCTAACACTATCCTACGGCTGATGCTAACCCTAACCCTAACCCTAACACTATCCTAGGGCTGATGCTAACCCTAACCCTAACACTATCCTAGGCCTGATGCTAACCCTAACCATAACGCTAACACTATCCTAGGGCTGATGCTAACCCTAACCCTAACACTATCCTAGGGCTGATGCTAACCCTAACCCTAACTCTAACACTATCTTAGGGCTGAGGCTAACCCTAACCCTAACACTATCCTACGGCTGATGCTAACCCGAACCCTAACCCTAACACTATCCTAGGGCTGATGCTTATCCTAACCATAACACTATCCTAGGCCTGATGCTAACCCTAACCCTAACCCTAACTCTATCCTAGGGTTGATGCTAACCCTAACCCTAACACTATCCTAGGGCTGATGCTAACCCTAACCCTAACCCTAACACTATCCTAGGGCTGATGCTAACCCTAACCCTAACACTATCCTAGGCCTGATGATAACCCTAACCCTAACCCTAACACTATCCTAGGGCTGATGCTAACCCTAACCCTAACACTATCGTAGGGCTGATGCTAACCCTAACACTAACACTCTCCTAGGGCTGATGCTAACCCTAACCCTAACCCTAACACTCTCCAAGGGCTGATGCTAACCCAAACCCTAACCCTAACACTATCCTAGGGCTGATGCTAACCCTAACCCTAACTCTAACACTATCTTAGGGCTGAGGCTAACCCTAACCTTAACACTATCCTACGGCTGATGCTAACCCTAACCCTAACCCTAACACTATCCTAGGGCTGATGCTAACCCTAACCCTAACACTATCCTAGGGCTGATGCTAACCTAACCATAACCCTAACACTATCCTAGGGCTGATGCTAACCCTAACCCTAACACTATCCTAGGCCTGATGATAACCCTAACCCTAACCCTAACACCATCCTAGGGCTGATGCTAACCCTAACCCTAACACTATCCTAGGGCTGATGCTAACCCTAACCCTAACCCTAACACTATCCTAGGGCTGAAGGTAACCCTAACCCTAACCCTAACACTATCCTAGAGCTGATGCTAACCCTAACCCTAACCCTAACCCTAACCCTAATACTATCCTAGGGCTGATGCTAACCCTAACCCTAACCCTAACACTATCCTAGGGCTGATGCTAACCCTAACCCTAACTCTAACACTATCCTAGGGCTGAGGCTAACCCTAACACTAACACTATCCTACGGCTGATGCTAACCCTAACCCTAACCCTAACACTATCCTAAGGCTGATGCTAACCCTAACACTAACACTATCCTAGGCCTGGTGCTAACCCTAACCCTAACCCTAACAGTATTCTGGGGCTGATGCTAACCCTAACCCTAATAATATCCTAGGGCTGATGCTAACCCTAACCCTAACCCTAACACTATCCTAGGGCTGATGCTATCCCTAACCCTAACCCTAACACTATCCTAGGGCTGATGCTAACCCTAACACTAACACTATCCTAGGGCTGATGCTAACCCTAACCCTAACCCTAACATTATCCTAAGGCGGATGCTAACCCTAACCCTAACCCTAACACTATCCTAGGGCTGATGCTAACCCTAACCCTAACACTATCCTAGGCCTGATGCTAACCCTAACCCTAACCCTAACACTATCCTAGGGCTGATGCTAACCCTAACCCTAACACTATCCTAGGGCTGATGCTAACCCTAACACTAACACTATCCTAGGGCTGATGCTAACCCTAACCCTAACCCTAACACTCTCCAAGGGCTGATGCTAACCCAAACCCTAACCCTAACACTATCCTAGGGCTGATGCTAACCCTAACCCTAACTCTAACACTATCTTAGGGCTGAGGCTAACCCTAACCCTAACACTATCCTACGGCTGATGCTAACCCTAACCCTAACCCTAACACTATCCTAGGGCTGATGCTAACCCTAACCCTAACACTATCCTAGGCCTGATGCTAACCCTAACCATAACGCTAACACTATCCTAGGGCTGATGCTAACCCTAACCCTAACACTATCCTAGGGCTGATGCTAACCCTAACCCTAACTCTAACACTATCTTAGGGCTGAGGCTAACCCTAACCCTAACACTATCCTACGGCTGATGCTAACCCGAACCCTAACCCTAACACTATCCTAGGGCTGATGCTTATCCTAACCATAACACTATCCTAGGCCTGATGCTAACCCTAACCCTAACCCTAACTCTATCCTAGGGTTGATGCTAACCCTAACCCTAACACTATCCTAGGGCTGATGCTAACCCTAACCCTAACCCTAACACTATCCTAGGGCTGATGCTAACCCTAACCCTAACACTATCCTAGGCCTGATGATAACCCTAACCCTAACCCTAACACTATCCTAGGGCTGATGCTAACCCTAACCCTAACACTATCCTAGGGCTGATGCTAACCCTAACACTAACACTCTCCTAGGGCTGATGCTAACCCTAACCCTAACCCTAACACTCTCCAAGGGCTGATGCTAACCCAAACCCTAACCCTAACACTATCCTAGGGCTGATGCTAACCCTAACCCTAACTCTAACACTATCTTAGGGCTGAGGCTAACCCTAACCTTAACACTATCCTACGGCTGATGCTAACCCTAACCCTAACCCTAACACTATCCTAGGGCTGATGCTAACCCTAACCCTAACACTATCCTAGGGCTGATGCTAACCTAACCATAACCCTAACACTATCCTAGGGCTGATGCTAACCCTAACCCTAACACTATCCTAGGCCTGATGATAACCCTAACCCTAACCCTAACACCATCCTAGGGCTGATGCTAACCCTAACCCTAACACTATCCTAGGGCTGATGCTAACCCTAACCCTAACCCTAACACTATCCTAGGGCTGAAGGTAACCCTAACCCTAACCCTAACACTATCCTAGAGCTGATGCTAACCCTAACCCTAACCCTAACCCTAACCCTAATACTATCCTAGGGCTGATGCTAACCCTAACCCTAACCCTAACACTATCCTAGGGCTGATGCTAACCCTAACCCTAACTCTAACACTATCCTAGGGCTGAGGCTAACCCTAACACTAACACTATCCTACGGCTGATGCTAACCCTAACCCTAACCCTAACACTATCCTAAGGCTGATGCTAACCCTAACACTAACACTATCCTAGGCCTGGTGCTAACCCTAACCCTAACCCTAACAGTATTCTGGGGCTGATGCTAACCCTAACCCTAATAATATCCTAGGGCTGATGCTAACCCTAACCCTAACCCTAACACTATCCTAGGGCTGATGCTATCCCTAACCCTAACCCTAACACTATCCTAGGGCTGATGCTAACCCTAACCCTAACCCTAATACTATCCTAGGGCTGATGCTAACCCTAACCCTAACCCTAACACTATCCTAGGGCTGATGCTAACCCTAACCCTAACCCTAACACTATCCTAAGTCTGATGCTAACCCTAGCCCTAACACTATCCGAAGCCTGATGATAACCCTAACCCTAACCTTAACACTATCCTAGGGCTGATGCTAACCCTAACCCTAACCCTAACACTATCCTAATGCTGATGCTAACCCTAACCCTAACACTATCCTAGGCCTGATGATAACCCTAACCCTAACCTTGACACTATCCTAGGGCTGATGCTAACTCTAACCCTAACACTATCCTAGGGCTGATGCTAACCCTAACCCTAACCCTAACACTATCCTAGGCCTGATGCTAACCCTATCCCTATCCCTAACACTCTCCTAGGGCTGAGGGTAACCCTAACCCTAACACTATCCTAGGGCTGATGCTAACCCTAACCCTATCCCAAACACTATCCTAGGGCTGATGCTAACCCTAACCCTAACCCTAACACTATCCTTGGGCTGATGCTAACCCTAACCCTAACACTATCCTGGGCCTGATGCTAACACTAACCCTAACCCTAACACTATCCAAGGGCTGATGCTTACCCTAACCCTAACACTATCCTTGGGCTGATGCTAACCCTAACCCTAACCCTAACACTATCCTAGGGCAGATGCTAACCCTAACGCTAACCCTAACACTATCCTTGAACTGATCCTAACCCTAACCCTAACACTAACACTATCCTAGGCCCGATGATAACCCTAACCCTAACCCTAACACTATCCTAGGATTTATGTTAACCCTAACTCTAACACTATCCTAGGGCTGAGCTAACCGTAACCCTAACCCTAACACTATCTTAGGGCGGATGCTAACCCTAACTCTAACCCTAACACTATCCTAGGGCTGATGCTAACCCTAACACTAACACTATCCTAGGGCTGATGCTAACCCTAACCCTAACCCTAACATTATCCTAGGGCGGATGCTAACCCTAACCCTAACCCTAACACTATCCTAGGGCTGATGCTAACCCTAACCCTAACCCTAACACTATCCTAGGGCGGATGCTAACCCTAACCCTAACCCTAACACTATCCTAGGGCTGATGCTAACCCTAACACTAACACTATCCTAGGGCTGATGCTAACCCTAACCCTAACCCTAACATTATCCTAGGGCGGATGCTAACCCTAACCCTAACCCTAAAACTATCCTAGGGCTGATGCTAACCCTAACCCTAACACTATCCTAGGCCTGATGCTAACCCTAACCCTAACCCTAACACTATCCTTGGGCTGATGCTAACCCTAACCCTAACACTATCCTAGGGCTGATGCTAACCCTAACACTAACACTATCCTAGGGCTGATGCTAACCCTAACCCTAACCCTAACACTCTCCAAGGGCTGATGCTAACCCAAACCCTAACCCTAACACTATCCTAGGGCTGATGCTAACCCTAACCCTAACTCTAACACTATCTTAGGGCTGAGGCTAACCCTAACCCTAACACTATCCTACGGCTGATGCTAACCCTAACCCTAACCCTAACACTATCCTAGGGCTGATGCTAACCCTAACCCTAACACTATCCTAGGCCTGATGCTAACCCTAACCATAACGCTAACACTATCCTAGGGCTGATGCTAACCCTAACCCTAACACTATCCTAGGGCTGATGCTAACCCTAACCCTAACCCTAACACTATCCTAGGGCTGATGCTAACCCTAACCCTAACTCTAACACTATCATAGGGCTGAGGCTAACCCTAACCCTAACACTATCCTACGGCTGATGCTAACCCTAACCCTAACCCTAACACTATCCTAGGGCTGATGCTAACCCTAACCCTAACACTATCCTAGGCCTGATGATAACCCTAACCCTAACCCTAACACTATCCTAGGGCTGATGCTAACCCTAACCCTAACACTATCCTAAGGCTGATGCTAACCCTAACCCTAACCCTAACACTATCCTAAGTCTGATGCTAACCCTAGCCCTCACACTATCCTAGGCCTGATGATAACCCTAACCCTAACCTTAACACTATCCTAGGACTGATGCTAACCCTAACCCTAACCCTAACACTATCCTAGAGCTGATGCTAACCCTAACCCTAACACTATCCTAGGCCTGATGATAACCCTAACCCTAACCCTGACACTATCCTAGGGCTGATACTAACCCTAACCCTAACACTATCCTAAGGCTGATGCTAACCCTAACCCTAACCCTAACACTATCCTAGGCCTGATGCTAACCCTATCCCTAACCCTAACACTCTCCTAGGGCTCAGGCTAACCCTAACCCTAACACTATCCTAGGGCTGATGCTAACCCTAACCCTAACCCAAACACTATCCTAGGGTTGATGCTAACCCTAACCCTAACACTATCCTAGGGCTGATGCTAACCCTAACCCTAACCCTAACACTATCCTTGGGCTGATGCTAACCCTAACCCTAACACTATCCTGGGCCTGATGCTAACCCTAACCCTAACCCTAACACTATCCTAGGGCTGATGCTAACCCTAACCCTAACACTATCCTTGGGCTGATGCTAACCCTAACCCTAACCCTAACACTATCCTAGGGCAGATGCTAACCCTAACGCTAACCCTAACACTATCCTTGAACTGATGCTAACCCTAACCCTAACCCTAACACTATCCTAGGCCTGATGATAACCCTAACCCTAACCCTAACACTATCCTAGGGTTTATGTTAACCCTAACCCTAACACTATCCTAGGGTTGATGCTAACCCTAACCCTAACCCTAACACTATCCTAGGACGGATGCTAACCCTAACCCTAACCCTAACACTATCCCTGGGCTGATGCTAACCCTAACACTAACACTATCCTAGGGCTGATGCTAACCCTAACCCTAACCCTAACATTATCCTAGGGCGGATGCTAACCCTAACCCTAACCCTAACACTATCCTAGGGCTGATGCTAACCCTAACACTAACACTATCCTAGGCCTGATGCTAACCCTGACCCTAACCCTAACACTATCCTAGGGCTGATGCTAACCCTAACCCTAACACGATCCTAGGGCTGATGCTAACCCTAACCCTAACCCTAACACTATCCTTGGACTGATGCTAACCCTAACACTAACACTATCCTGGGCCTGATGCTAACCCTAACCCTAACCCTAACACTATCCTAGGGCTGATGGTAACCCTAACCCTAACACTATCCTTGGGCTGATGCTAACCCTAACCCTAACCCTAACAATATCCTAGGGCAGATGCTAACCCTAACCCTAACCCTAACACTATCCTTGGGCTGATGCTAACCCTAACCCTAACACTATCCTGGGCCTTATGCTAACCCTAACCCTAACCCTAACACTATCCTAGGGCTGATGCTAACCCTAACCCTAACACTATCCTTGGGCTGATGCTAACACTAACCCTAACCCTAACAATATCCTAGGGGAGATGCTAACCCTAACGCTAACCCTAACACTATCCTTGAACTGATGCTAACCCTAACCCTAATCATAACACTATCCTAGGCCTGATGATAACCCTAACCCTAACCCTAACACTATCCTAGGGTTTATGTTAACCCTAACCCTAACACTATCCTAGGGCTGATGCTAACCCTAACCCTAACCCTAACACTATCCTAGGGCGGATGCTAACCCTAACCCTAACCCTAACACTATCCTAGGGCTGATGCTAACCCTAACACTAACACTATCCTAGGGCCGATGCTAACCCTAAACCTAACCCTAACATTATCCTAGGACTGATGCTAACCCTAACCCTAACTCTAACACTATCTTAGGGCTGAGGCTAACCCTAACCCTAACACTATCCTACGGCTGATCTATCCCTAACCCTAACCCTAACACTATCCTAGGGCTGATGCTAACCCTAACCCTAACACTATCCTAGGGCTGATGCTAACCCTAACCCTAACCCTCACACTATCCTAGGACTGATGCTAACCCTAACCCTAACACTATCCTAGGGCTGATGCTAACCCTAACCCTAACCCTAACACTATCCTAGGGCGGATGCTAACCCTAACCCTAACCCTAACACTATCCTAGGGCTGATGCTAACCCTAACACTAGCACTATCCTAGGGCTGATGCTAACCCTAACCCTAACCCTAACACTATCCTAGGGCTGATGCTAACCCTAACCCTAACCCTAAGACTATCCTAGGGCTGATGCTAACCCTAACCCTAACACTATCCTAGGCCTGATGCTAACCCTAAGCCTAACCCTAACACTATCGTAGGGCTGATGCTAACCCTAACCCTAACACTATCCTAGGGCTGATGCTAACCTAACCCTAACCCTAACACTATCCTAGGGCTGATGCTAACCCTAACCCTAACACTATCCTAGGCCTGATGATAACCCTAACCCTAACCCTAACACCATCCTAGGGCTGATGCTAACCCTAACCCTAACACTATCCTAGGGCTGATGCTAACCCTAACCCTAACCCTAACACTATCTTAGGGCTGATGCTAACCCTAACCCTAACCCTAACACTATCCTAGAGCTGATGCTAACCCTAACCCTAACCCTAACCCTAACCCTAATACTATCCTAGGGCTGATGGTAACCCTAAACCTAACCCTAACACTATCCTAGGGCTGATGCTAACCCTAACCCTAACTCTAACACTATCCTAGGGCTGAGGCTAACCCTAACCCTAACACTATCCTACGGCTGATGCTAACCCTAACCCTAACCCTAACACTATCCTAAGGCTGATGCTAACCGTAACACTAACACTATCCTAGGCCTGGTGCTAACCCTAACCCTAACCCTAACACTATTCTGGGGCTGATGCTAACCCTAACCCTAATAATATCCTAGGGCTGATGCTAACCCTAACCCTAACCCTAACACTATCCTAGGGCTGATGCTATCCCTAACCCTAACCCTAACACTATCCTAGGGCTGATGCTAACCCTAACCCTAACCCTAATACTATCCTAGGGCTGATGCTAACCCTAACCCTAACCCTAACACTATCCTAGGGCTGATGCTAACCCTAACCCTAACACTATCCTAGGCCTGATGATAACCCTACCCCTAACCCTAACACTATCCTAAGTCTGATGCTAACCCTAGCCCTCACACTATCCTAGGCCTGATGATAACCCTAACCCTAACCTTAACACTATCCTAGGGCTGATGCTAACCCTAACCCTAACCCTAACACTATCCTAGAGCTGATGCTAACCCTAACCCTAACACTATCCTAGGCCTGATGATAACCCTAACCCTAACCCTGACACTATCCTAGGGCTGATGCTAACCCTAACCCTAACACTATCCTAGGGCTGATGCTAACCCTAACCCTAACCCTAACACTATCCTAGGCCTGATGCTAACCCTATCCCTAACCCTAACACTCTCCTAGGGCTGAGGGTAACCCTAACCCTAACACTATCCTAGGGCTGATGCTAACCCTAACCCTAACCCAAACACTATCCTAGGGTTGATGCTAACCCTAACCCTAACACTATCCTAGGGCTGATGCTAAACCTAACCCTAACCCTAAAACTATCCTTGGGCTGATGCTAACCCTAACCCTAACACTATCCTGGGCCTGATGCTAACCCTAACCCTAACCCTAACACTATCCTAGGGCTGATGCTTACCCTAACCCTAACACTATCCTTGGGCTGATGCTAACCCTAACCCTAACCCTAACACTATCCTAGGGCAGATGCTAACCCTAACGCTAACACTAACACTATCCTTGAACTGATCCTAACCCTAACCCTAACCCTAACACTATCCTAGGCCTGATGATAACCCTAACCCTAACCCTAACACTATCCTAGGATTTATGTTAACCCTAACCCTAACACTATCCTAGGGCTGATGCTAACCCTAACCCTAACCCTAACACTATCCTAGGGCGGATGCTAACCCTAACTCTAACCCTAACACTATCCTAGGGCTGATGCTAACCCTAACACTAACACTATCCTAGGGCTGATGCTAACCCTAACCCTAACCCTAACATTATCCTAGGGCGGATGCTAACCCTAACCCTAACCCTAACACTATCCTAGGGCTGATGCTAACCCTAACCCTAACCCTAACACTATCCTAGGGCGGATGCTAACCCTAACCCTAACCCTAACACTATCCTAGGGCTGATGCTAACCCTAACACTAACACTATCCTAGGGCTGATGCTTACCCTAACCCTAACCCTAACATTATCCTAGGGCGGATGCTAACCCTAACCCTAACCCTAACACTATCCTAGGGCTGATGCTAACCCTAACCCTAACACTATCCTAAGCCTGATGCTAACCCTAACCCTAACCCTAACACTATCCTAGGGCTGATGCTAACCCTAACCCTAACACTATCCTAGGGCTGATGCTAACCCTAACACTAACACTATCTTAGGGCTGATGCTAAACCTAACCCTAACCCTAACACTCTCCAAGGGCTGATGCTAACCCAAACCCTAACCCTAACACTATCCTAGGGCTGATGCTAACCCTAACCCTAACTCTAACACTATCTTAGGGCTGAGGCTAACCCTAACCCTAACACTATCCTACGGCTTATGCTAACCCTAACCCTAACCCTAACACTATCCTAGGGCTGATGCTAACCCTAACCCTAACACTATCCTAGGCCTGATGCTAACCCTAACCATAACCCTAACACTATCCTAGGGCTGATGCTAACCGTAACCCTAACACTATCCTAGGGCTGATGCTAACCCTAACCCTAACCCTAACACTATCCTAGGCCTGATGATAACCCTAACCCTAACCCTAACACTATCCTAGGGTTTATGTTAACCCTAACCCTAACACTATCCTAGGGTTGATGCTAACCCTAACCCTAACCCTAACACTATCCTAGGGCCGATGCTAACCCTAACCCTAACCCTAACACTATCCTAGGGCTGATGCTAACCCTAACACTAACACTATCCTAGGGCTGATGCTAACCCTAACCCTAACCCTAACATTATCCTAGGGCGGATGCTAACCCTAACCCTAACCCTAACACTATCCTAGGGCTGATGCTAACCCTAACACTAACACTATCCTAGGCCTGATGCTAACCCTGACCCTAACCCTAACACTATCCTCGGGCTGATGCTAACCCTAACCCTAACACGATCCTAGGGCTGATGCTAACCCTAACCCTAACCCTAACACTATCCTTGGACTGATGCTAACCCTAACACTAACGCTATCCTGGGCCTGATGCTAACCCTAACCCTAACCCTAACACTATCCTAGGGCTGATGGTAACCCTAACCCTAACACTATCCTCGGGCTGATGCTAACCCTAACCCTAACACTATCCTAGGGCTGATGGTAACCCTAACCCTAACCCTAACACTATCCTTGGGCTGATGCTAACCCTAACCCTAACCCTAACAATATCCTAGGGCAGATGCTAACCCTAACCCTAACCCTAACACTATCCTTGGGCTGATGCTAACCCTAACACTAGCACTATCCTAGGGCTGATGCTAACCCTAACCCTAACCCTAACTCTATCCTAGGGCTGATGCTAACCCTAAACCTAACCCTAACCCTAAGACTATCCTAGGGCTGATGCTATCCCTAACCCTAACACTATCCTAGGCCTGATGCTAACCCTAAGCCTAACCCTAACACTATCGTAGGGCTGATGCTAACCCTAACCCTAACACTATCCTAGGGCTGATGCTAACCTAACCCTAACCCTAACACTATCCTAGGGCTGATGCTAACCATAACCCTAACACTATCCTAGGCCTGATGATAACCCTAACCCTAACCCTAACACCATCCTAGGGCTGATGCTAACCCTAACCCTAACACTATCCTAGGGCTGATGCTAACCCTAACCCTAACCCTAACACTATCCTAGGGCTGATGCTAACCCTAACCCTAACCCTAACACTATCCTAGAGCTGATGCTAACCCTAACCCTAACCCTAATCCTAACCCTAATACTATCCTAGGGCTGATGCTAACCCTAACCCTAACCCTAACACTATCCTAGGGCTGATGCTAACCCTAACCCTAACTCTAACACTATCCTAGGGCTGAGGCTAACCCTAACCCTAACACTATCCTACGGCTGACGCTAACCCTAACCCTAACCCTAACACTATCCTAAGGCTGATGCTAACCCTAACACTAACACTATCCTAGGCCTGGTGCTAACCCTAACCCTAACCCTAACACTATCCTTGGGCTGATGCTAACCCTAACACTAGCACTATCCTAGGGCTGATGCTAACCCTAACCCTAACCCTAACACTATCCTAGGGCTGATGCTAACCCTAACCCTAACCCTAATACTATCCTAGGGCTGATGCTAACCCTAACCCTAACCCTAACACTCTCCTAGGGC
Organism: Lemur catta; assembly: GCF_020740605.2. Taxonomy (NCBI): domain Eukaryota; kingdom Metazoa; phylum Chordata; class Mammalia; order Primates; family Lemuridae; genus Lemur; species Lemur catta. The sequence continues at coordinate 1,391,093 of NW_025423859.1, read as the reverse complement.
TGAGGGTAACCCTAACCCTAACACTATCCTAGGGCTGATGCTAACCCTAACCCTATCCCAAACACTATCCTAGGGTTGATGCTAACCCTAACCCTAACACTATCCTAGGGCTGATGCTAACCCTAACCCTAACCCTAACACTATCCTTGGGCTGATGCTAACCCTAACCCTAACACTATCCTGGTCCTGATGCTAACCCTAACCCTAACCCTAACACTATCCTAGGGCTGATGCTTACCCTAACCCTAACACTATCCTTGGGCTGATGCTAACCCTAACCCTAACCCTAACACTATCCTAGGGCAGATGCTAACCCTAACGCTAACCCTAACACTATCCTTGAACTGATCCTAACCCTAACCCTAACCCTAACACTATCCTAGGCCTGATGATAACCCTAACCCTAACCCTAACACTATCCTAGGATTTATGTTAACCCTAACCCTAACACTATCCTAGGGCTGAGCTAACCCTAACCCTAACCCTAACACTATCCTAGGGCGGATGATAACCCTAACTCTAACCCTAACACTATCCTAGGGCTGATGCTAACCCTAACACTAACACTATCCTAGGGCTGATGCTAACAGTAACCCTAAGCCTAACATTATCCTAGGGCGGATGCTAACCCTAACCCTAACCCTAACACTATCCTAGGGCTGATGCTAACCCTAACCCTAACCCTAACACTATCCTAGGGCGGATGCTAACCCTAACCCTAACCCTAACACTATCCTAGGGCTGATGCTAACCCTAACACTAACACTATCCTAGGGCTGATGCTAACCCTAACCCTAACCCTAACATTATCCTAGGGCGGATGCTAACCCTAACCCTAACCCTAACACTATCCTAGGGCTGATGCTAACCCTAACCCTAACACTATCCTAGGCCTGATGCTAACCCTAACCCTAACACTATCCTAGGGCTGATGCTAACCTAACCCTAACCCTAACACTATCCTAGGGCTGATGCTAACCCTAACCCTAACACTATCCTAGGCCTGATGATAACCCTAACCCTAACCCTAACACCATCCTAGGGCTGATGCTAACCCTAACCCTAACACTATCCTAGGGCTGATGCTAACCCTAACCCTAACCCTAACACTATCCTAGGACTGATGCTAACCCTAACCCTAACCCTAACACTATCCTAGAGCTGATGCTAACCCTAACCCTAACCCTAACACTATCCTAGGGCTGATGCTAACCCTAACCCTATCCCAAACACTATCCTAGGGTTGATGCTAACCCTAACCCTAACACTATCCTAGGGCTGATGCTAACCCTAACCCTAACCCTAACACTATCCTTGGGCTGATGCTAACCCTAACCCTAACACTATCTTGGGCCTGATGCTAACCCTAACCCTAACCCTAACACTATCCTAGGGCTGATGCTTACCCTAACCCTAACACTATCCTTGGGCTGATGCTAACCCTAACCCTAACCCTAACACTATCCTAGGGCAGATGCTAACCCTAACGCTAACCCTAACACTATCCTTGAACTGATCCTAACCCTAACCCTAACCCTAACACTATCCTAGGGCTGATGCTAACCCTAACCCTAACCCTAACACTATCCTAGGATTTATGTTAACCCTAACCCTAACACTATCCTCGGGCTGAGCTAACCCTAACCCTAACCCTAACACTATCCTAGGGCGGATGCTAACCCTAACTCTAACCCTAACACTATCCTAGGGCTGATGCTAACCCTAACACTAACACTATCCTAGGGCTGATGCTAACCCTAACCCTAACCCTAACATAAACCTAGGGCGGATGCTAACCCTAACCCTAACCCTAACACTATCCTAGGGCTGATGCTAACCCTAACCCTAACCCTAACACTATCCTAGGGCGGATGCTAACCCTAACCCTAACCCTAACACTATCCTAGGGCTGATGCTAACCCTAACACTAACACTATCCTAGGGCTGATGCTAACCCTAACCCTAACCCTAACATTATCCTAGGGCGGATGCTAACCCTAACCCTAACCCTAATACTATCCTAGGGCTGATGCTAACCCTAACCCTAACCCTAACACTCTCCTAGGGCTGAGGGTAACCCTAACCCTAACACTATCCTAGGGCTGATGCTAACCCTAACCCTATCCCAAACACTATCCTAGGGTTGATGCTAACCCTAACCCTAACACTATCCTAGGGCTGATGCTAACCCTAACCCTAACCCTAACACTATCCTTGGGCTGATGCTAACCCTAACCCTAACACTATCCTGGTCCTGATGCTAACCCTAACCCTAACCCTAACACTATCCTAGGGCTGATGCTTACCCTAACCCTAACACTATCCTTGGGCTGATGCTAACCCTAACCCTAACCCTAACACTATCCTAGGGCAGATGCTAACCCTAACGCTAACCCTAACACTATCCTTGAACTGATCCTAACCCTAACCCTAACCCTAACACTATCCTAGGCCTGATGATAACCCTAACCCTAACCCTAACACTATCCTAGGATTTATGTTAACCCTAACCCTAACACTATCCTAGGGCTGAGCTAACCCTAACCCTAACCCTAACACTATCCTAGGGCGGATGATAACCCTAACTCTAACCCTAACACTATCCTAGGGCTGATGCTAACCCTAACACTAACACTATCCTAGGGCTGATGCTAACCCTAACCCTAACCCTAAAATTATCCTAGGGCGGATGCTAACCCTAACCCTAACCCTAACACTATCCTAGGGCTGATGCTAACCCTAACCCTAACCCTAACACTATCCTAGGGCGGATGCTAACCCTAACCCTAACCCTAACACTATCCTAGGGCTGATGCTAACCCTAACACTAACACTATCCTAGGGCTGATGCTAACCCTAACCCTAACCCTAACATTATCCTAGGGCGGATGCTAACCCTAACCCTAACCCTAACACTATCCTAGGGCTGATGCTAACCCTAACACTAACACTATCCTAGGCCTGATGCTAACCCTAACCCTAACACTATCCTAGGGCTGATGCTAACCTAACCCTAACCCTAACACTATCCTAGGGCTGATGCTAACCCTAACCCTAACACTATCCTAGGCCTGATGATAACCCTAACCCTAACCCTAACACCATCCTAGGGCTGATGCTAACCCTAACCCTAACACTATCCTAGGGCTGATGCTAACCCTAACCCTAACCCTAACACTATCCTAGGACTGATGCTAACCCTAACCCTAACCCTAACACTATCCTAGAGCTGATGCTAACCCTAACCCTAACCCTAACACTATCCTAGGGCTGATGCTAACCCTAACCCTATCCCAAACACTATCCTAGGGTTGATGCTAACCCTAACCCTAACACTATCCTAGGGCTGATGCTAACCCTAACCCTAACCCTAACACTATCCTTGGGCTGATGCTAACCCTAACCCTAACACTATCTTGGGCCTGATGCTAACCCTAACCCTAACCCTAACACTATCCTAGGGCTGATGCTTACCCTAACCCTAACACTATCCTTGGGCTGATGCTAACCCTAACCCTAACCCTAACACTATCCTAGGGCAGATGCTAACCCTAACGCTAACCCTAACACTATCCTTGAACTGATCCTAACCCTAACCCTAACCCTAACACTATCCTAAGGCTGATGCTAACCCTAACACTAACACTATCCTAGGCCTGGTGCTAACCCTAACCCTAACCCTAACACTATTCTGGGGCTGATGCTAACCCTAACCCTAATAATATCCTAGGGCTGATGCTAACCCTAACCCTAACCCTAACACTATCCTAGGGCTGATGCTATCCCTAACCCTAACCCTAACACTATCCTAGGGCTGATGCTAACCCTAACCCTAACCCTAATACTATCCTAGGGCTGATGCTAACCCTAACCCTAACCCTAACACTATACTAGGGCTGATGCTAACCCTAACCCTAACCCTAACACTATCCTAAGTCTGATGCTAACCCTAGCCCTAACACTATCCTAGGCCTGATGATAACCCTAACCCTAACCTTAACACTATCCTAGGGCTGATGCTAACCCTAACCCTAACCCTAACACTATCCTAAAGCTGATGCTAACCCTAACCCTAACACTATCCTAGGCCTGATGATAACCCTAACCCTAACCCTGACACTATCCTAGGGCTGATGCTAACTCTAACCCTAACACTATCCTAGGGCTGATGCTAACCCTAACCCTAACCCTAACACTATCCTAGGCCTGATGCTAACCCTATCCCTATCCCTAACACTCTCCTAGGGCTGAGGGTAACCCTAACCCTAACACTATCCTAGGGCTGATGCTAACCCTAACCCTATCCCAAACACTATCCTAGGGCTGATGCTAACCCTAACCCTAACCCTAACACTATCCTTGGGCTGATGCTAACCCTAACCCTAACACTATCCTGGGCCTGATGCTAACACTAACCCTAACCCTAACACTATCCAAGGGCTGATGCTTACCCTAACCCTAACACTATCCTTGGGCTGATGCTAACCCTAACCCTAACCCTAACACTATCCTAGGGCAGATGCTAACCCTAACGCTAACCCTAACACTATCCTTGAACTGATCCTAACCCTAACCCTAACCCTAACACTATCCTAGGCCTGATGATAACCCTAACCCTAACCCTAACACTATCCTAGGATTTATGTTAACCCTAACCCTAACACTATCCTAGGGCTGAGCTAACCGTAACCCTAACCCTAACACTATCCTAGGGCGGATGCTAACCCTAACTCTAACCCTAACACTATCCTAGGGCTGATGCTAACCCTAACACTAACACTATCCTAGGGCTGATGCTAACCCTAACCCTAACCCTAACATTATCCTAGGGCGGATGCTAACCCTAACCCTAACCCTAACACTATCCTAGGGCTGATGCTAACCCTAACCCTAACCCTAACACTATCCTAGGGCGGATGCTAACCCTAACCCTAACCCTAACACTATCCTAGGGCTGATGCTAACCCTAACACTAACACTATCCTAGGGCTGATGCTAACCCTAACCCTAACCCTAACATTATCCTAAGGCGGATGCTAACCCTAACCCTAACCCTAACACTATCCTAGGGCTGATGCTAACCCTAACCCTAACACTATCCTAGGCCTGATGCTAACCCTAACCCTAACCCTAACACTATCCTAGGGCTGATGCTAACCCTAACCCTAACACTATCCTAGGGCTGATGCTAACCCTAACACTAACACTATCCTAGGGCTGATGCTGACCCTAACCCTAACCCTAACACTCTCCAAGGGCTGATGCTAACCCAAACCCTAACCCTAACACTATCCTAGGGCTGATGCTAACCCTAACCCTAACTCTAACACTATCTTAGGGCTGAGGCTAACCCTAACCCTAACACTATCCTACGGCTGATGCTAACCCTAACCCTAACCCTAACACTATCCTAGGGCTGATGCTAACCCTAACCCTAACACTATCCTAGGCCTGATGCTAACCCTAACCATAACGCTAACACTATCCTAGGGCTGATGCTAACCCTAACCCTAACACTATCCTAGGGCTGATGCTAACCCTAACCCTAACTCTAACACTATCTTAGGGCTGAGGCTAACCCTAACCCTAACACTATCCTACGGCTGATGCTAACCCGAACCCTAACCCTAACACTATCCTAGGGCTGATGCTTATCCTAACCATAACACTATCCTAGGCCTGATGCTAACCCTAACCCTAACCCTAACTCTATCCTAGGGTTGATGCTAACCCTAACCCTAACACTATCCTAGGGCTGATGCTAACCCTAACCCTAACCCTAACACTATCCTAGGGCTGATGCTAACCCTAACCCTAACACTATCCTAGGCCTGATGATAACCCTAACCCTAACCCTAACACTATCCTAGGGCTGATGCTAACCCTAACCCTAACACTATCCTAGGGCTGATGCTAACCCTAACACTAACACTCTCCTAGGGCTGATGCTAACCCTAACCCTAACCCTAACACTCTCCAAGGGCTGATGCTAACCCAAACCCTAACCCTAACACTATCCTAGGGCTGATGCTAACCCTAACCCTAACTCTAACACTATCTTAGGGCTGAGGCTAACCCTAACCTTAACACTATCCTACGGCTGATGCTAACCCTAACCCTAACCCTAACACTATCCTAGGGCTGATGCTAACCCTAACCCTAACACTATCCTAGGGCTGATGCTAACCTAACCCTAACCCTAACACTATCCTAGGGCTGATGCTAACCCTAACCCTAACACTATCCTAGGCCTGATGATAACCCTAACCCTAACCCTAACACCATCCTAGGGCTGATGCTAACCCTAACCCTAACACTATCCTAGGGCTGATGCTAACCCTAACCCTAACCCTAACACTATCCTAGGGCTGAAGGTAACCCTAACCCTAACCCTAACACTATCCTAGAGCTGATGCTAACCCTAACCCTAACCCTAACCCTAACCCTAATACTATCCTAGGGCTGATGCTAACCCTAACCCTAACCCTAACACTATCCTAGGGCTGATGCTAACCCTAACCCTAACTCTAACACTATCCTAGGGCTGAGGCTAACCCTAACACTAACACTATCCTACGGCTGATGCTAACCCTAATCCTAACCCTAACACTATCCTAAGGCTGATGCTAACCCTAACACTAACACTATCCTAGGCCTGGTGCTAACCCTAACCCTAACCCTAACACTATTCTGGGGCTGATGCTAACCCTAACCCTAATAATATCCTAGGGCTGATGCTAACCCTAACCCTAACCCTAACACTATCCTAGGGCTGATGCTATCCCTAACCCTAACCCTAACACTATCCTAGGGCTGATGCTAACCCTAACCCTAACCCTAATACTATCCTAGGGCTGATGCTAACCCTAACCCTAACCCTAACACTATCCTAGGGCTGATGCTAACCCTAACCCTAACCCTAACACTATCCTAAGTCTGATGCTAACCCTAGCCCTAACACTATCCGAGGCCTGATGATAACCCTAACCCTAACCTTAACACTATCCTAGGGCTGATGCTAACCCTAACCCTAACCCTAACACTATCCTAAAGCTGATGCTAACACTAACCCTAACACTATCCTAGGCCTGATGATAACCCTAACCCTAACCCTGACACTATCCTAGGGCTGATGCTAACTCTAACCCTAACACTATCCTAGGGCTGATGCTAACCCTAACCCTAACCCTAACACTATCCTAGGCCTGATGCTAACCCTATCCCTAACCCTAACACTCTCCTAGGGCTGAGGGTAACCCTAACCCTAACACTATCCTAGGGCTGATGCTAACCCTAACCCTATCCCAAACACTATCCTAGGGCTGATGCTAACCCTAACCCTAACCCTAACACTATCCTTGGGCTGATGCTAACCCTAACCCTAACACTATCCTGGGCCTGATGCTAACACTAACCCTAACCCTAACACTATCCAAGGGCTGATGCTTACCCTAACCCTAACACTATCCTTGGGCTGATGCTAACCCTAACCCTAACCCTAACACTATCCTAGGGCAGATGCTAACCCTAACGCTAACCCTAACCCTATCCTTGAACTGATCCTAACCCTAACCCTAACCCTAACACTATCCTAGGCCCGATGATAACCCTAACCCTAACCCTAACACTATCCTAGGATTTATGTTAACCCTAACTCTAACACTATCCTAGGGCTGAGCTAACCGTAACCCTAACCCTAACACTATCCTAGGGCGGATGCTAACCCTAACTCTAACCCTAACACTATCCTAGGGCTGATGCTAACCCTAACACTAACACTATCCTAGGGCTGATGCTAACCCTAACCCTAACCCTAACATTATCCTAGGGCGGATGCTAACCCTAACCCTAACCCTAACACTATCCTAGGGCTGATGCTAACCCTAACCCTAACCCTAACACTATCCTAGGGCGGATGCTAACCCTAACCCTAACCCTAACACTATCCTAGGGCTGATGCTAACCCTAACACTAACACTATCCTAGGGCTGATGCTAACCCTAACCCTAACCCTAACATTATCCTAGGGCGGATGCTAACCCTAACCCTAACCCTAAATCTATCCTAGGGCTGATGCTAACCCTAACCCTAACACTATCCTAGGCCTGATGCTAACCCTAACCCTAACCCTAACACTATCCTAGGGCTGATGCTAACCCTAACCCTAACACTATCCTAGGGCTGATGCTAACCCTAACACTAACACTATCCTAGGGCTGATGCTAACCCTAACCCTAACCCTAACACTCTCCAAGGGCTGATGCTAACCCAAACCCTAACCCTAACACTATCCTAGGGCTGATGCTAACCCTAACCCTAACTCTAACACTATCTTAGGGCTGAGGCTAACCCTAACCCTAACACTATCCTACGGCTGATGCTAACCCTAACCCTAACCCTAACACTATCCTAGGGCTGATGCTAACCCTAACCCTAACACTATCCTAGGCCTGATGCTAACCCTAACCATAACGCTAACACTATCCTAGGGCTGATGCTAACCCTAACCCTAACACTATCCTAGGGCTGATGCTAACCCTAACCCTAACCCTAACACTATCCTAGGGCTGATGCTAACCCTAACCCTAACTCTAACACTATCTTAGGGCTGAGGCTAACCCTAACCCTAACACTATCCTACGGCTGATGCTAACCCTAACCCTAACCCTAACACTATCCTAGGGCTGATGCTAACCCTAACCCTAACACTATCCTAGGCCTGATGATAACCCTAACCCTAACCCTAACACTATCCTAGGGCTGATGCTAACCCTAACCCTAACACTATCCTAAGGCTGATGCTAACCCTAACCCTAACCCTAACACTATCCTAAGTCTGATGCTAACCCTAGCCCTCACACTATCCTAGGCCTGATGATAACCCTAACCCTAACCTTAACACTATCCTAGGACTGATGCTAACCCTAACCCTAACCCTAACACTATCCTAGAGCTGATGCTAACCCTAACCCTAACACTATCCTAGGCCTGATGATAACCCTAACCCTAACCCTGACACTATCCTAGGGCTGATACTAACCCTAACCCTAACACTATCCTAAGGCTGATGCTAACCCTAACCCTAACCCTAACACTATCCTAGGCCTGATGCTAACCCTATCCCTAACCCTAACACTCTCCTAGGGCTCAGGCTAACCCTAACCCTAACACTATCCTAGGGCTGATGCTAACCCTAACCCTAACCCAAACACTATCCTAGGGTTGATGCTAACCCTAACCCTAACACTATCCTAGGGCTGATGCTAACCCTAACCCTAACCCTAACACTATCCTTGGGCTGATGCTAACCCTAACCCTAACACTATCCTGGGCCTGATGCTAACCCTAACCCTAACCCTAACACTATCCTAGGGCTGATGCTAACCCTAACCCTAACACTATCCTTGGGCTGATGCTAACCCTAACCCTAACCCTAACACTATCCTAGGGCAGATGCTAACCCTAACGCTAACCCTAACACTATCCTTGAACTGATGCTAACCCTAACCCTAACCCTAACACTATCCTAGGCCTGATGATAACCCTAACCCTAACCCTAACACTATCCTAGGGTTTATGTTAACCCTAACCCTAACACTATCCTAGGGTTGATGCTAACCCTAACCCTAACCCTAACACTATCGTAGGACGGATGCTAACCCTAACCCTAACCCTAACACTATCCCTGGGCTGATGCTAACCCTAACACTAACACTATCCTAGGGCTGATGCTAACCCTAACCCTAACCCTAACATTATCCTAGGGCGGATGCTAACCCTAACCCTAACCCTAACACTATCCTAGGGCTGATGCTAACCCTAACACTAACACTATCCTAGGCCTGATGCTAACCCTGACCCTAACCCTAACACTATCCTAGGGCTGATGCTAACCCTAACCCTAACACGATCCTAGGGCTGATGCTAACCCTAACCCTAACACTATCCTTGGACTGATGCTAACCCTAACACTAACACTATCCTGGGCCTGATGCTAACCCTAACCCTAACCCTAACACTATCCTAGGGCTGATGGTAACCCTAACCCTAACACTATCCTTGGGCTGATGCTAACCCTAACCCTAACCCTAACAATATCCTAGGGCAGATGCTAACCCTAACCCTAACCCTAACACTATCCTTGGGCTGATGCTAACCCTAACCCTAACACTATCCTGGGCCTGATGCTAACCCTAACCCTAACCCTAACACTATCCTAGGGCTGATGCTAACCCTAACCCTAACACTATCCTTGGGCTGATGCTAACACTAACCCTAACCCTAACAATATCCTAGGGGAGATGCTAACCCTAACGCTATCCCTAACACTATCCTTGAACTGATGCTAACCCTAACCCTAATCATAACACTATCCTAGGCCTGATGATAACCCTAACCCTAACCCTAACACTATCCTAGGGTTTATGTTATCCCTAACCCTAACACTATCCTAGGGCTGATGCTAACCCTAACCCTAACCCTAACACTATCCTAGGGCGGATGCTAACCCTAACCCTAACCCTAACACTATCCTAGGGCTGATGCTAACCCTAACACTAACACTATCCTAGGGCCGATGCTAACCCTAAACCTAACCCTAACATTATCCTAGGACTGATGCTAACCCTAACCCTAACTCTAACACTATCTTAGGGCTGAGGCTAACCCTAACCCTAACACTATCCTACGGCTGATCTATCCCTAACCCTAACCCTAACACTATCCTAGGGCTGATGCTAACCCTAACCCTAACACTATCCTAGGGCTGATGCTAACCCTAACCCTAACCCTCACACTATCCTAGGACTGATGCTAACCCTAACCCTAACACTATCCTAGGGCTGATGCTAACCCTAACCCTAACCCTAACATTATCCTAGGGCGGATGCTAACCCTAACCCTAACCCTAAATCTATCCTAGGGCTGATGCTAACCCTAACCCTAACACTATCCTAGGCCTGATGCTAACCCTAACCCTAACCCTAACACTATCCTAGGGCTGATGCTAACCCTAACCCTAACACTATCCTAGGGCTGATGCTAACCCTAACACTAACACTATCCTAGGGCTGATGCTAACCCTAACCCTAACCCTAACACTCTCCAAGGGCTGATGCTAACCCAAACCCTAACCCTAACACTATCCTAGGGCTGATGCTAACCCTAACCCTAACTCTAACACTATCTTAGGGCTGAGGCTAACCCTAACCCTAACACTATCCTACGGCTGATGCTAACCCTAACCCTAACCCTAACACTATCCTAGGGCTGATGCTAACCCTAACCCTAACACTATCCTAGGCCTGATGCTAACCCTAACCATAACGCTAACACTATCCTAGGGCTGATGCTAACCCTAACCCTAACACTATCCTAGGGCTGATGCTAACCCTAACCCTAACCCTAACACTATCCTAGGGCTGATGCTAACCCTAACCCTAACTCTAACACTATCTTAGGGCTGAGGCTAACCCTAACCCTAACACTATCCTACGGCTGATGCTAACCCTAAACCTAACCCTAACACTATCCTAGGGCTGATGCTAACCCTAACCCTAACACTATCCTAGGCCTGATGATAACCCTAACCCTAACCCTAACACTATCCTAGGGCTGATGCTAACCCTAACCCTAACACTATCCTAAGGCTGATGCTAACCCTAACCCTAACCCTAACACTATCCTAAGTCTGATGCTAACCCTAGCCCTCACACTATCCTAGGCCTGATGATAACCCTAACCCTAACCTTAACACTATCCTAGGACTGATGCTAACCCTAACCCTAACCCTAACACTATCCTAGAGCTGATGCTAACCCTAACCCTAACACTATCCTAGGCCTGATGATAACCCTAACCCTAACCCTGACACTATCCTAGGGCTGATACTAACCCTAACCCTAACACTATCCTAAGGCTGATGCTAACCCTAACCCTAACCCTAACACTATCCTAGGCCTGATGCTAACCCTATCCCTAACCCTAACACTCTCCTAGGGCTCAGGCTAACCCTAACCCTAACACTATCCTAGGGCTGATGCTAACCCTAACCCTAACCCAAACACTATCCTAGGGTTGATGCTAACCCTAACCCTAACACTATCCTAGGGCTGATGCTAACCCTAACCCTAACCCTAACACTATCCTTGGGCTGATGCTAACCCTAACCCTAACACTATCCTGGGCCTGATGCTAACCCTAACCCTAACCCTAACACTATCCTAGGGCTGATGCTAACCCTAACCCTAACACTATCCTTGGGCTGATGCTAACCCTAACCCTAACCCTAACACTATCCTAGGGCAGATGCTAACCCTAACGCTAACCCTAACACTATCCTTGAACTGATGCTAACCCTAACCCTAACCCTAACACTATCCTAGGCCTGATGATAACCCTAACCCTAACCCTAACACTATCCTAGGGTTTATGTTAACCCTAACCCTAACACTATCCTAGGGTTGATGCTAACCCTAACCCTAACCCTAACACTATCGTAGGACGGATGCTAACCCTAACCCTAACCCTAACACTATCCCTGGGCTGATGCTAACCCTAACACTAACACTATCCTAGGGCTGATGCTAACCCTAACCCTAACCCTAACATTATCCTAGGGCGGATGCTAACCCTAACCCTAACCCTAACACTATCCTAGGGCTGATGCTAACCCTAACACTAACACTATCCTAGGCCTGATGCTAACCCTGACCCTAACCCTAACACTATCCTAGGGCTGATGCTAACCCTAACCCTAACACGATCCTAGGGCTGATGCTAACCCTAACCCTAACACTATCCTTGGACTGATGCTAACCCTAACACTAACACTATCCTGGGCCTGATGCTAACCCTAACCCTAACCCTAACACTATCCTAGGGCTGATGGTAACCCTAACCCTAACACTATCCTTGGGCTGATGCTAACCCTAACCCTAACCCTAACAATATCCTAGGGCAGATGCTAACCCTAACCCTAACCCTAACACTATCCTTGGGCTGATGCTAACCCTAACCCTAACACTATCCTGGGCCTGATGCTAACCCTAACCCTAACCCTAACACTATCCTAGGGCTGATGCTAACCCTAACCCTAACACTATCCTTGGGCTGATGCTAACACTAACCCTAACCCTAACAATATCCTAGGGGAGATGCTAACCCTAACGCTATCCCTAACACTATCCTTGAACTGATGCTAACCCTAACCCTAATCATAACACTATCCTAGGCCTGATGATAACCCTAACCCTAACCCTAACACTATCCTAGGGTTTATGTTATCCCTAACCCTAACACTATCCTAGGGCTGATGCTAACCCTAACCCTAACCCTAACACTATCCTAGGGCGGATGCTAACCCTAACCCTAACCCTAACACTATCCTAGGGCTGATGCTAACCCTAACACTAACACTATCCTAGGGCCGATGCTAACCCTAAACCTAACCCTAACATTATCCTAGGACTGATGCTAACCCTAACCCTAACTCTAACACTATCTTAGGGCTGAGGCTAACCCTAACCCTAACACTATCCTACGGCTGATCTATCCCTAACCCTAACCCTAACACTATCCTAGGGCTGATGCTAACCCTAACCCTAACACTATCCTAGGGCTGATGCTAACCCTAACCCTAACCCTCACACTATCCTAGGACTGATGCTAACCCTAACCCTAACACTATCCTAGGGCTGATGCTAACCCTAACCCTAACCCTAACACTATCCTAATGCGGATGCTAACCCTAACCCTAACCCTAACACTATCCTAGGGCTGATGCTAACCCTAACACTAGCACTATCCTAGGGCTGATGCTAACCCTAACCCTAACCCTAACACTATCCTAGGGCTGATGCTAACCCTAACCCTAACCCTAAGACTATCCTAGGGCTGATGCTAACCCTAACCCTAACACTATCCTAGGCCTGATGCTAACCCTAAGCCTAACCCTAACACTATCGTAGGGCTGATGCTAACCCTAACCCTAACACTATCCTAGGGCTGATGCTAACCTAACCCTAACCCTAACACTATCCTAGGGCTGATGCTAACCCTAACCCTAACACTATCCTAGGCCTGATGATAACCCTAACCCTAACCCTAACACCATCCTAGGGCTGATGCTAACCCTAACCCTAACACTATCCTAGGGCTGATGCTAACCCTAACCCTAACCCTAACACTATCCTAGGGCTGATGCTAACCCTAACCCTAACCCTAACACTATCCTAGAGCTGATGCTAACCCTAACCCTAACCCTAACCCTAACCCTAATACTATCCTAGGGCTGATGGTAACCCTAAACCTAACCCTAACACTATCCTAGGGCTGATGCTAACCCTAACCCTAACTCTAACACTATCCTAGGGCTGAGGCTAACCCTAACCCTAACACTATCCTACGGCTGATGCTAACCCTAACCCTAACCCTAACACTATCCTAAGGCTGATGCTAACCGTAACACTAACACTATCCTAGGCCTGGTGCTAACCCTAACCCTAACCCTAACACTATTCTGGGGCTGATGCTAACCCTAACCCTAATAATATCCTAGGGCTGATGCTAACCCTAACCCTAACCCTAACACTATCCTAGGGCTGATGCTATCCCTAACCCTAACCCTAACACTATCCTAGGGCTGATGCTAACCCTAACCCTAACCCTAATACTATCCTAGGGCTGATGCTAACCCTAACCCTAACCCTAACACTATCCTAGGTCTGATGCTAACCCTAACCCTAACACTATCCTAGGCCTGATGATAACCCTACCCCTAACCCTAACACTATCCTAAGTCTGATGCTAACCCTAGCCCTCACACTATCCTAGGCCTGATGATAACCCTAACCCTAACCTTAACACTATCCTAGGGCTGATGCTAACCCTAACCCTAACCCTAACACTATCCTAGAGCTGATGCTAACCCTAACCCTAACACTATCCTAGGCCTGATGATAACCCTAACCCTAACCCTGACACTATCCTAGGGCTGATGCTAACCCTAACCCTAACAGTATCCTAGGGCTGATGCTAACCCTAACCCTAACCCTAACACTATCCTAGGCCTGATGCTAACCCTATCCCTAACCCTAACACTCTCCTAGGGCTGAGGGTAACCCTAACCCTAACACTATCCTAGGGCTGATGCTAACCCTAACCCTAACCCAAACACTATCCTAGGGTTGATGCTAACCCTAACCCTAACACTATCCTAGGGCTGATGCTAAACCTAACCCTAACCCTAAAACTATCCTTTGGCTGATGCTAACCCTAACCCTAACACTATCCTGGGCCTGATGCTAACCCTAACCCTAACCCTAACACTATCCTAGGGCTGATGCTTACCCTAACCCTAACACTATCCTTGGGCTGATGCTAACCCTAACCCTAACCCTAACACTATCCTAGGGCAGATGCTAACCCTAACGCTAACACTAACACTATCCTTGAACTGATCCTAACCCTAACCCTAACCCTAACACTATCCTAGGCCTGATGATAACCCTAACCCTAACCCTAACACTATCCTAGGATTTATGTTAACCCTAACCCTAACACTATCCTAGGGCTGATGCTAACCCTAACCCTAACCCTAACACTATCCTAGGGCGGATGCTAACCCTAACTCTAACCCTAACACTATCCTAGGGCTGATGCTAACCCTAACACTAACACTATCCTAGGGCTGATGCTAACCCTAACCCTAACCCTAACATTATCCTAGGGCGGATGCTAACCCTAACCCTAACCCTAACACTATCCTAGGGCTGATGCTAACCCTAACCCTAACCCTAACACTATCCTAGGGCGGATGCTAACCCTAACCCTAACCCTAACACTATCCTAGGGCTGATGCTAACCCTAACACTAACACTATCCTAGGGCTGATGCTAACCCTAACCCTAACCCTAACATTATCCTAGGGCGGATGCTAACCCTAACCCTAACCCTAACACTATCCTAGGGCTGATGCTAACCCTAACCCTAACACTATCCTAAGCCTGATGCTAACCCTAACCCTAACCCTAACACTATCCTAGGGCTGATGCTAACCCTAACCCTAACACTATCCTAGGGCTGATGCTAACCCTAACACTAACACTATCTTAGGGCTGATGCTAAACCTAACCCTAACCCTAACACTCTCCAAGGGCTGATGCTAACCCAAACCCTAACCCTAACACTATCCTAGGGCTGATGCTAACCCTAACCCTAACTCTAACACTATCTTAGGGCTGAGGCTAACCCTAACCCTAACACTATCCTACGGCTTATGCTAACCCTAACCCTAACCCTAACACTATCCTAGGGCTGATGCTAACCCTAACCCTAACACTATCCTAGGCCTGATGCTAACCCTAACCATAACCCTAACACTATCCTAGGGCTGATGCTAACCGTAACCCTAACACTATCCTAGGGCTGATGCTAACCCTAACCCTAACCCTAACACTATCCTAGGCCTGATGATAACCCTAACCCTAACCCTAACACTATCCTAGGGTTTATGTTAACCCTAACCCTAACACTATCCTAGGGTTGATGCTAACCCTAACCCTAACCCTAACACTATCCTAGGGCCGATGCTAACCCTAACCCTAACCCTAACACTATCCTAGGGCTGATGCTAACCCTAACACTAACACTATCCTAGGGCTGATGCTAACCCTAACCCTAACCCTAACATTATCCTAGGGCGGATGCTAACCCTAACCCTAACCCTAACACTATCCTAGGGCTGATGCTAACCCTAACACTAACACTATCCTAGGCCTGATGCTAACCCTGACCCTAACCCTAACACTATCCTCGGGCTGATGCTAACCCTAACCCTAACACGATCCTAGGGCTGATGCTAACCCTAACCCTAACCCTAACACTATCCTTGGACTGATGCTAACCCTAACACTAACACTATCCTGGGCCTGATGCTAACCCTAACCCTAACCCTAACACTATCCTAGGGCTGATGGTAACCCTAACCCTAACACTATCCTTGGGCTGATGCTAACCCTAACCCTAACCCTAACAATATCCTAGGGCAGATGCTAACCCTAACCCTAACCCTAACACTATCCTTGGGCTGATGTTAACCCTAACCCTAACACTATCCTGGGCCTGATGCTAACCCTAACCCTAACCCTAACACTATCCTAGGGCTGATGCTAACCCTAACCCTAACACTATCCTTGGGCTGATGCTAACACTAACCCTAACCCTAACAATATCCTAGGGCAGATGCTAACCCTAACGCTAACCCTAACACTATCCTTGAACTGATGCTAACCCTAACCCTAATCATAACACTATCCTAGGCCTGATGATAACCCTAACCCTAACCCTAACACTATCCTAGGGTTTATGTTAACCCTAACCCTAACACTATCCTAGGGCTGATGCTAACCCTAACCCTAACCCTAACACTATCCTAGGGCGGATGCTAACCCTAACCCTAACCCTAACACTATCCTAGGGCTGATGCTAACCCTAACACTAACACTATCCTAGGGCCGATGCTAACCCTAACCCTAACCCTAACATTATCCTAGGACTGATGCTAACCCTAACCCTAACTCTAACACTATCTTAGGGCTGAGGCTAACCTTAACCCTAACACTATCCCACGGCTGATCTAACCCTAACCCTAACCCTAACACTATCCTAGGGCTGATGCTAACCCTAACCCTAACACTATCCTAGGGCTGATGCTAACCGTAACCCTAACACTATCCTAGGGCTGATGCTAACCCTAACCCTAACCCTAACACTATCCTAGGGCTGATGCTAACCCTAACCCTAACTCTAACACTATCTTAGGGCTGAGGCTATCCCTAACCCTAACACTATCCTACGGCTGATGCTAACCCGAACCCTAACCCTAACACTATCCTAGGGCTGATGCTTATCCTAACCATAACACTATCCTAGGCCTGATGCTAACCCTAACCCTAACCCTAACTCTATCCTAGGGTTGATGCTAACCCTAACCCTAACACTATCCTAGGGCTGATGCTAACCCTAACCCTAACCCTAACACTATCCTGGGGCTGATGCTAACCCTAACCCTAACACTATCCTAGGCCTGATGATAACCCTAACCCTAACCCTAACACTATCCTAGGGCTGATGCTAACCCTAACCCTAACACTATCCTAAGGCTGATGCTAACCCTAACCCTAACCCTAACACTATCCTAAGTCTGATGCTAACCCTAGCCCTCACACTATCCTAGGCCTGATGATAACCCTAACCCTAACCTTAACACTATCCTAGGGCTGATGCTAACCCTAACCCTAACCCTAACACTATCCTAGAGCTGATGCTAACCCTAACCCTAACACTATCCTTGGGCTGATGCTAACCCTATCCCTAACCCTAACACTATCCTAGGGCAGATGCTAACCCTAACGCTAACCCTAACACTATCCTTGAACTGATGCTAACCCTAACCCTAACCCTAACACTATCCTAGGCCTGATGATAACCCTAACCCTAACCCTAACACTATCCTAGGGTTTATGTTAACCCTAACCCTAACACTATCCTAGGGTTGATGCTAACCGTAACCCTAACCCTAACACTATCCTAGGGCCGATGCTAACCCTAACCCTAACCCTAACATTATCCTAGGGCGGATGCTAACCCTAACCCTAACCCTAACACTATCCTAGGGCTGATGCTAACCCTAACACTAACACTATCCTAGGCCTGATGCTAACCCTGACCCTAACCCTAACACTATCCTAGGGCTGATGCTAACCCTAACCCTAACACGATCCTAGGGCTGATGCTAACCCTAACCCTAACCCTAACACTATCCTTGGACTGATGCTAACCCTAACAGTAACACTATCCTGGGCCTGATGCTAACCCTAACCCTAACCCTAACACTATCCTAGGGCTGATGGTAACCCTAACCCTAACACTATCCTTGGGCTGATGCTAACCCTAACCCTAACCCTAACAATATCCTAGGGCAGATGCTAACCCTAACCCTAACCCTAACACTATCCTTGGGCTGATGCTAACCCTAAGCCTAACACTATCCTGGGCCTGATGCTAACCCTAACCCTAACCCTAACACTATCCTAGGGCTGATGCTAACCCTAACCCTAACACTATCCTTGGGCTGATGCTAACACTAACCCTAACCCTAACAATATCCTAGGGCAGATGCTAACCCTAACGCTAACCCTAACACTATCCTTGAACTGATGCTAACCCTAACCCTAACCCTAACACTATCCTAGGCCTGATGATAACCCTAACCCTAACCCTAACACTATCCTAGGGTTTATGTTAACCCTAACCCTAACACTATCCTAGGGCTGATGCTAACCCTAACCCTAACCCTAACACTATCCTAGGGCAGATGCTAACCCTAACCCTAACCCTAACACTATCCTAGGGCTGATGCTAACCCTAACACTAACACTATCCTAGGGCCGATGCTAACCCTAACCCTAACCCTAACATTATCCTAGGACTGATGCTAACCCTAACCCTAACTCTAACACTATCTTAGGGCTGAGGCTAACGCTAACCCTAACACTATCCTACGGCTGATGCTAACCCTAACCCTAACCCTAACACTATCCTAGGGCTGATGCTAACCCTAACCCTAACACTATCCTAGGGCTGATGCTAACCCTAACCCTAACCCTCACACTATCCTAGGACTGATGCTAACCCTAACCCTAACACTATCCTAGGGCTGATGCTAACCCTAACCCTAACCCTAACACTATCCTAATGCGGATGCTAACCCTAACACTAACCCTAACACTATCCTAGGGCTGATGCTAACCCTAACACTAGCACTATCCTAGGGCTGATGCTAACCCTAACCCTAACCCTAACACTATCCTAGGGCTGATGCTAACCCTAACCCTAACCCTAAGACTATCCTAGGGCTGATGCTAACCCTAACCCTAACACTATCCTAGGCCTGATGCTAACCCTAAGCCTAACCCTAACACTATCGTAGGGCTGATGCTAACCCTAACCCTAACACTATCCTAGGGCTGATGCTAACCTAACCCTAACCCTAACACTATCCTAGGGCTGATGCTAACCCTAACCCTAACACTATCCTAGGCCTGATGATAACCCTAACCCTAACCCTAACACCATCCTAGGGCTGATGCTAACCCTAACCCTAACACTATCCTAGGGCTGATGCTAACCCTAACCCTAACCCTAACACTATCCTAGAGCTGATGCTAACCCTAACCCTAACCCTAACCCTAACCCTAATACTATCCTAGGGCTGATGGTAACACTAACCCTAACCCTAACACTATCCTAGGGCTGATGCTAACCCTAACCCTAACTCTAACACTATCCTAGGGCTGAGGCTAACCCTAACCCTAACACTATCCTACGGCTGATGCTAACCCTAACCCTAACCCTAACACTATCCTAAGGCTGATGCTAACCCTAACACTAACACTATCCTAGGCCTGGTGCTAACCCTAACCCTAACCCTAACACTATTCTGGGGCTGATGCTAACCCTAACCCTAATAATATCCTAGGGCTGATGCTAACCCTAACCCTAACCCTAACCCTAACCCTAACCCTAACCCTAACCCTAACCCTAACACTATACTAGGGCTGATGCTATCCCTAACCCTAACCCTAACACTATCCTAGGGCTGATGCTAACCCTAACCCTAACCCTAATACTATCCTAGGGCTGATGCTAACCCTAACCCTAACCCTAACACTATCCTAGGGCTGATGCTAACCCTAACCCTAACCCTAACACTATCCTAGGGCTGATGCTATCCCTAACCCTAACACTATCCTTTGCCTGATGATAACCCTACCCCTAACCCTAACACTATCCTAAGTCTGATGCTAACCCTAGCCCTTACACTATCCTAGGCCTGATGATAACCCTAACCCTAACCTTAACACTATCCTAGGGCTGATGCTAACCCTAACCCTAACCCTAACACTATCCTAGAGCTGATGCTAACCCTAACCCTAACACTATCCTAGGACTGATGATAATCCTAACCCTAACCCTGACACTATCCTAGGGCTGATGCTAACCCTAACCCTAACAATATCCTAGGGCTGATGCTAACCCTAACCCTAACCCTAACACTATCCTAGGCCTGATGCTAACCATATCCCTAACCCTAACACTCTCCTAGGGCTGAGGGTAACCCTAACCCTAACACTATCCTAGGGCTGATGCTAACCCTAACCCTAACCGAAACACTATCGTAGGGTTGATGCTAACCCTAACCCTAACACTATCCTAGGGCTGATGCTAACCCTAACCCTAACCCTAACACTATCCTTGGGCTGATGCTAACCCTAACCCTAACACTATCCTGGGCCTGATGCTAACCGTAACCCTAACCCTAACACTATCCTAGGGCTGATGCTTACCCTAACCCTAACACTATCCTTGGGCTGATGCTAACCCTAACCCTAACCCTAACACTATCCTAGGCCTGATGCTAACCCTAACGCTAACCCTAACACTATCCTTGAACTGATCCTAACCCTAACCCTAACCCTAACACTATCCTAGGCCTGATGATAACCCTAACCCTAACCCTAACACTATCCTAGGATTTATGTTAACCCTAACCCTAACACTATCCTAGGGCTGATGCTAACCCTAACCCTAACCCTAACACTATCCTAGGGCGGATGCTAACCCTAACTCTAACCCTAACACTATCCTAGGGCTGATGCTAACCCTAACACTAACACTATCCTAGGGCTGATGCTAACCCTAACCCTAACCCTAACATTATCCTAGGGCGGATGCTAACCCTAACCCTAACCCTAACACTATCCTAGGGCTGATGCTAACCCTAACCCTAACCCTAACACTATCCTAGGGTGGATGCTAACCCTAACCCTAACCCTAACACTATCCTAGGGCTGATGCTAACCCTAACACTAACACTATCCTAGGGCTGATGCTAACCCTAACCCTAACCCTAACATTATCCTAGGGCGGATGCTAACCCTAACCCTAACCCTAACACTATCCTAGGGCTGATGCTAACCCTAACTCTAACCCTAACACTATCCTAGGGCTAATGCTAACCCTAACCCTAACACTATCCTTGGGCTGATGCTAACACTAACCCTAACCCTAACAATATCCTAGGGCAGATGCTAACCCTAACGCTAACCCTAACACTATCCTTGAACTGATGCTAACCCTAACCCTAACCCTAACACTATCCTAGGCCTGATGATAACCCTAACCCTAACCCTAACACTATCCTAGGGTTTATGTTAACCCTAACCCTAACACTATCCTAGGGCTGATGCTAACCCTAACCCTAACCCTAACACTATCCTAGGGCAGATGCTAACCCTAACCCTAACCCTAACACTATCCTAGGGCTGATGCTAACCCTAACACTAACACTATCCTAGGGCCGATGCTAACCCTAACCCTAACCCTAACATTATCCTAGGACTGATGCTAACCCTAACCCTAACTCTAACACTATCTTAGGGCTGAGGCTAACCCTAACCCTAACACTATCCTACGGCTCATGCTAACCCTAACCCTAACCCTAACACTATCCTAGGGCTGATGCTAACCCTAACCCTAACACTATCCTAGGGCTGATGCTAACCCTAACCCTAACCCTCACACTATCCTAGGACTGATGCTAACCCTAACCCTAACACTATCCTAGGGCTGATGCTAACCCTAACCCTAACCCTAACACTATCCTAGGGCTGATGCTAACCCTAACACTAGCACTATCCTAGGGCTGATGCTAACCCTAACCCTAACCCTAACACTATCCTAGGGCTGATGCTAACCCTAACCCTAACCCTAAGACTATCCTAGGGCTGATGCTAACCCTAACCCTAACACTATCCTAGGCCTGATGCTAACCCTAAGCCTAACCCTAACACTATCGTAGGGCTGATGCTAACCCTAACCCTAACACTATCCTAGGGCTGATGCTAACCTAACCCTAACCCTAACACTATCCTAGGGCTGATGCTAACCCTAACCCTAACACTATCCTAGGCCTGATGCTAACCCTAACCCTAACCCTAACACTATCCTAGGGCTGATGCTAACCCTAACCCTAACCCTAACACTATCCTTGAACTGATGCTAACCCTAACCCTAACCCTAACACTATCCTAGGCCTGATGATAACCCTAAACCTAACCTTAACACTATCCTAGGGTTTATGTTAACCCTAACCCTAACACTATCCTAGGGCTGATGCTAACCCTAACCCTAACCCTAACACTATCCTAGGGCAGATGCTAACCCTAACCCTAACCCTAACACTATCCTAGGGCTGATGCTAACCCTAACACTAACACTATCCTAGGGCCGATGCTAACCCTAACCCTAACCCTAACATTATCCTAGGACTGATGCTAACCCTAACCCTAACTCTAACACTATCTTAGGGCTGAGGCTAACCCTAACCCTAACACTATCCTACGGCTGATGCTAACCCTAACCCTAACCCTAACACTATCCTAGGGCTGATGCTAACCCTAACCCTAACACTATCCTAGGGCTGATGCTAACCCTAACCCTAACCCTCACACTATCCTAGGACTGATGCTAACCCTAACCCTAACACTATCCTAGGGCTGATGCTAACCCTAACCCTAACCCTAACACTATCCTAATGCGGATGCTAACCCTAACACTAACCCTAACACTATCCTAGGGCTGATGCTAACCCTAACACTAGCACTATCCTAGGGCTGATGCTAACCCTAACCCTAACCCTAACACTATCCTAGGGCTGATGCTAACCCTAACCCTAACCCTAAGACTATCCTAGGGCTGATGCTAACCCTAACCCTAACACTATCCTAGGCCTGATGCTAACCCTAAGCCTAACCCTAACACTATCGTAGGGCTGATGCTAACCCTAACCCTAACACTATCCTAGGGCTGATGCTAACCTAACCCTAACCCTAACACTATCCTAGGGCTGATGCTAACCCTAACCCTAACACTATCCTAGGCCTGATGATAACCCTAACCCTAACCCTAACACCATCCTAGGGCTGATGCTAACCCTAACCCTAACACTATCCTAGGACTGATGCTAACCCTAACCCTAAACCTAACACTATCCTAGGGCTGATGCTAACCCTAACCCTAACCCTAACACTATCCTAGAGCTGATGCTAACCCTAACCCTAACCCTAACCCTAACCCTAACCCTAATACTATCCTAGGGCTGATGGTAACACTAACCCTAACCCTAACACTATCCTAGGGCTGATGCTAACCGTAACCCTAACTCTAACACTATCCTAGGGCTGAGGCTAACCCTAACCCTAACACTATCCTACGGCTGATGCTAACCCTAACCCTAACCCTAACACTATCCTAAGGCTGATGCTAACCCTAACACTAACACTATCCTAGGCCTGGTGCTAACCCTAACCCTAACCCTAACACTATTCTGGGGCTGATGCTAACCCTAACCCTAATAATATCCTAGGGCTGATGCTAACCCTAACCCTAACCCTAACACTATACTAGGGCTGATGCTATCCCTAACCCTAACCCTAACACTATCCTAGGGCTGATGCTAACCCTAACCCTAACACTAACATTATCCTAGGGCGGATCCTAACCCTAACCCTAACCCTAACACTATCCTAGGGCTGATGCTAACCCAAACACTAACACTATCCTAGGCCTGATGCTAACCCTGACCCTAACCCTAACACTATCCTCGGGCTGATGCTAACCCTAACCCTAACACGATCCTAGGGCTGATGCTAACCCTAACCCTAACCCTAACACTATCCTTGGACTGATGCTAACCCTAACACTAACACTATCCTGGGCCTGATGCTAACCCTAACCCTAACCCTAACACTATCCTAGGGCTGATGGTAACCCTAACCCTAACACTATCCTTGGGCTGATGCTAACCCTAACCCTAACCCTAACAATATCCTAGGGCAGATGCTAACCCTAACCCTAACCCTAACACTATCCTTGGGCTGATGCTAACCCTAACCCTAACACTATCCTGGGCCTGATGCTAACCCTAACCCTAACCCTAACACTATCCTAGGGCTGATGCTAACCCTAACCCTAACACTATCCTTGGGCTGATGCTAACACTAACCCTAACCCTAACAATATCCTAGGGCAGATGCTAACCCTAACGCTAACCCTAACACTATCCTTGAACTGATGCTAACCCTAACCCTAATCATAACACTATCCTAGGCCTGATGATAACCCTAACCCTAACCCTAACACTATCCTAGGGTTTATGTTAACCCTAACCCTAACACTATCCTAGGGCTGATGCTAACCCTAACCCTAACCCTAACACTATCCTAGGGCGGATGCTAACCCTAACCCTAACCCTAACACTATCCTAGGGCTGATGCTAACCCTAACACTAACACTATCCTAGGGCCGATGCTAACCCTAACCCTAACCCTAACATTATCCTAGGACTGATGCTAACCCTAACCCTAACTCTAACACTATCTTAGGGCTGAGCCTAACCTTAACCCTAACACTATCCCACGGCTGATCTAACCCTAACCCTAACCCTAACACTATCCTAGGGCTGATGCTAACCCTAACCCTAACACTATCCTAGGGCTGATGCTAACCGTAACCCTAACACTATCCTAGGGCTGATGCTAACCCTAACCCTAACCCTAACACTATCCTAGGGCTGATGCTAACCCTAACCCTAACTCTAACACTATCTTAGGGCTGAGGCTATCCCTAACCCTAACACTATCCTACGGCTGATGCTAACCCGAACCCTAACCCTAACACTATCCTAGGGCTGATGCTTATCCTAACCATAACACTATCCTAGGCCTGATGCTAACCCTAACCCTAACCCTAACTCTATCCTAGGGTTGATGCTAACCCTAACCCTAACACTATCCTAGGGCTGATGCTAACCCTAACCCTAACCCTAACACTATCCTAGGGCTGATGCTAACCCTAACCCTAACACTATCCTAGGCCTGATGATAACCCTAACCCTAACCCTAACACTATCCTAGGGCTGATGCTAACCCTAACCCTAACACTATCCTAAGGCTGATGCTAACCCTAACCCTAACCCTAACACTATCCTAAGTCTGATGCTAACCCTAGCCCTCACACTATCCTAGGCCTGATGATAACCCTAACCCTAACCTTAACACTATCCTAGGGCTGATGCTAACCCTAACCCTAACCCTAACACTATCCTAGAGCTGATGCTAACCCTAACCCTAACACTATCCTAGGCCTGATGATAACCCTAACCCTAACCCTGACACTATCCTAGGGCTGATGCTAACCCTAACCCTAACCCTATCCTAAGGCTGATGCTAACCCTAACCCTAACCCTAACACTATCCTAGGCCTGATGCTAACCCTATCCCTAACCCTAACACTCTCCTAGGGCTCAGGCTAACCCTAACCCTAACACTATCCTAGGGCTGATGCTAACCCTAACCCTAACCCAAACACTATCCTAGGGTTGATGCTAACCCTAACCCTAACACTATCATAGGGCTGATGCTAACCCTAACCCTAACCCTAACACTATCCTTGGGCTGATGCTAACCCTAACCCTAACACTATCCTGGGCCTGATGCTAACCCTAACCCTAACCCTAACACTATCCTAGGGCTGATGCTAACCCTAACCCTAACACTATCCTTGGACTGATGCTAACCCTAACCCTAACCCTAACAATATCCTAGGGCAGATGCTAACCCTAACCCTAACCCTAACACTATCCTTGGGCTGATGCTAACCCTAACCCTAACACTATCCTGGGCCTGATGCTAACCCTAACCCTAACCCTAACACTATCCTAGGGCTGATGCTAACCCTAACCCTAACACTATCCTTGGGCTGATGCTAACACTAACCCTAACCCTAACAATATCCTAGGGCAGATGCTAACCCTAACGCTAACCCTAACACTATCCTTGAACTGATGCTAACCCTAACCCTAACCCTAACACTATCCTAGGCCTGATGATAACCCTAACCCTAACCCTAACACTATCCTAGGGTTTATGTTAACCCTAACCCTAACACTATCCTAGGGCTGATGCTAACCCTAACCCTAACCCTAACACTATCCTAGGGCAGATGCTAACCCTAACCCTAACCCTAACACTATCCTAGGGCTGATGCTAACCCTAACACTAACACTATCCTAGGGCCGATGCTAACCCTAACCCTAACCCTAACATTATCCTAGGACTGATGCTAACCCTAACCCTAACTCTAACACTATCTTAGGGCTGAGGCTAACCCTAACCCTAACACGATCCTACGGCTGATGCTAACCCTAACCCTAACCCTAACACTATCCTAGGGCTGATGCTAACCCTAACCCTAACACTATCCTAGGGCTGATGCTAACCCTAACCCTAACCCTCACACTATCCTAGGACTGATGCTAACCCTAACCCTAACACTATCCTAGGGCTGATGCTAACCCTAACCCTAACCCTAACACTATCCTAATGCGGATGCTAACCCTAACACTAACCCTAACACTATCCTAGGGCTGATGCTAACCCTAACACTAGCACTATCCTAGGGCTGATGCTAACCCTAACCCTAACCCTAACACTATCCTAGGGCTGATGCTAACCCTAACCCTAACCCTAAGACTATCCTAGGGCTGATGCTAACCCTAACCCTAACACTATCCTAGGCCTGATGCTAACCCTAAGCCTAACCCTAACACTATCGTAGGGCTGATGCTAACCCTAACCCTAACACTATCCTAGGGCTGATGCTAACCTAACCCTAACCCTAACACTATCCTAGGGCTGATGCTAACCCTAACCCTAACACTATCCTAGGCCTGATGATAACCCTAACCCTAACCCTAACACCATCCTAGGGCTGATGCTAACCCTAACCCTAACACTATCCTAGGGCTGATGCTAACCCTAACCCTAACCCTAACACTATCCTAGAGCTGATGCTAACCCTAACCCTAACCCTAACCCTAACCCTAATACTATCCTAGGGCTGATGGTAACACTAACCCTAACCCTAACACTATCCTAGGGCTGATGCTAACCCTAACCCTAACTCTAACACTATCCTAGGGCTGAGGCTAACCCTAACCCTAACACTATCCTACGGCTGATGCTAACCCTAACCCTAACCCTAACACTATCCTAAGGCTGATGCTAACCCTAACACTAACACTATCCTAGGCCTGGTGCTAACCCTAACCCTAACCCTAACACTATTCTGGGGCTGATGCTAACCCTAACCCTAATAATATCCTAGGGCTGATGCTAACCCTAACCCTAACCCTAACCCTAACCCTAACCCTAACCCTAACCCTAACACTATACTAGGGCTGATGCTATCCCTAACCCTAACCCTAACACTATCCTAGGGCTGATGCTAACCCTAACCCTAACCCTAATACTATCCTAGGGCTGATGCTAACCCTAACCCTAACCCTAACACTATCCTAGGGCTGATGCTAACCCTAACCCTAACCCTAACACTATCCTAGGGCTGATGCTATCCCTAACCCTAACACTATCCTTTGCCTGATGATAACCCTACCCCTAACCCTAACACTATCCTAAGTCTGATGCTAACCCTAGCCCTTACACTATCCTAGGCCTGATGATAACCCTAACCCTAACCTTAACACTATCCTAGGGCTGATGCTAACCCTAACCCTAACCCTAACACTATCCTAGAGCTGATGCTAACCCTAACCCTAACACTATCCTAGGACTGATGATAACCCTAACCCTAACCCTGACACTATCCTAGGGCTGATGCTAACCCTAACCCTAACACTATCCTTGGGCTGATGCTAACACTAACCCTAACCCTAACAATATCCTAGGGCAGATGCTAACCCTAACGCTAACCCTAACACTATCCTTGAACTGATGCTAACCCTAACCCTAACCCTAACACTATCCTAGGCCTGATGATAACCCTAACCCTAACCCTAACACTATCCTAGGGTTTATGTTAACCCTAACCCTAACACTATCCTAGGGCTGATGCTAACCCTAACCCTAACCCTAACACTATCCTAGGGCAGATGCTAACCCTAACCCTAACCCTAACACTATCCTAGGGCTGATGCTAACCCTAACACTAACACTATCCTAGGGCCGATGCTAACCCTAACCCTAACCCTAACATTATCCTAGGACTGATGCTAACCCTAACCCTAACTCTAACACTATCTTAGGGCTGAGGCTAACCCTAACCCTAACACTATCCTACGGCTGATGCTAACCCTAACCCTAACCCTAACACTATCCTAGGGCTGATGCTAACCCTAACCCTAACACTATCCTAGGGCTGATGCTAACCCTAACCCTAACCCTCACACTATCCTAGGACTGATGCTAACCCTAACCCTAACACTATCCTAGGGCTGATGCTAACCCTAACCCTAACCCTAACACTATCCTAATGCGGATGCTAACCCTAACACTAACCCTAACACTATCCTAGGGCTGATGCTAACCCTAACACTAGCACTATCCTAGGGCTGATGCTAACCCTAACCCTAACCCTAACACTATCCTAGGGCTGATGCTAACCCTAACCCTAACCCTAAGACTATCCTAGGGCTGATGCTAACCCTAACCCTAACACTATCCTAGGCCTGATGCTAACCCTAAGCCTAACCCTAACACTATCGTAGGGCTGATGCTAACCCTAACCCTAACACTATCCTAGGGCTGATGCTAACCTAACCCTAACCCTAACACTATCCTAGGGCTGATGCTAACCCTAACCCTAACACTATCCTAGGCCTGATGATAACCCTAACCCTAACCCTAACACCATCCTAGGGCTGATGCTAACCCTAACCCTAACACTATCCTAGGGCTGATGCTAACCCTAACCCTAACCCTAACACTATCCTAGAGCTGATGCTAACCCTAACCCTAACCCTAACCCTAACCCTAATACTATCCTAGGGCTGATGGTAACACTAACCCTAACCCTAACACTATCCTAGGGCTGATGCTAACCCTAACCCTAACTCTAACACTATCCTAGGGCTGAGGCTAACCCTAACCCTAACACTATCCTACGGCTGATGCTAACCCTAACCCTAACCCTAACACTATCCTAAGGCTGATGCTAACCCTAACACTAACACTATCCTAGGCCTGGTGCTAACCCTAACCCTAACCCTAACACTATTCTGGGGCTGATGCTAACCCTAACCCTAATAATATCCTAGGGCTGATGCTAACCCTAACCCTAACCCTAACCCTAACCCTAACCCTAACCCTAACCCTAACACTATACTAGGGCTGATGCTATCCCTAACCCTAACCCTAACACTATCCTAGGGCTGATGCTAACCCTAACCCTAACCCTAATACTATCCTAGGGCTGATGCTAACCCTAACCCTAACCCTAACACTATCCTAGGGCTGATGCTAACCCTAACCCTAACCCTAACACTATCCTAGGGCTGATGCTATCCCTAACCCTAACACTATCCTTTGCCTGATGATAACCCTACCCCTAACCCTAACACTATCCTAAGTCTGATGCTAACCCTAGCCCTTACACTATCCTAGGCCTGATGATAACCCTAACCCTAACCTTAACACTATCCTAGGGCTGATGCTAACCCTAACCCTAACCCTAACACTATCCTAGAGCTGATGCTAACCCTAACCCTAACACTATCCTAGGACTGATGATAACCCTAACCCTAACCCTGACACTATCCTAGGGCTGATGCTAACCCTAACCCTAACAATATCCTAGGGCTGATGCTAACCCTAACCCTAACCCTAACACTATCCTAGGCCTGATGCTAACCCTATCCCTAACCCTAACACTCTCCTAGGGCTGAGGGTAACCCTAACCCTAACACTATACTAGGGCTGATGCTAACCCTAACCCTAACCCAAACACTATCGTAGGGTTGATGCTAACCCTAACCCTAACACTATCCTAGGGCTGATGCTAACCCTAACCCTAACCCTAACACTATCCTTGGGCTGATGCTAACCCTAACCCTAACACTATCCTGGGCCTGATGCTAACCCTAACCCTAACCCTAACACTATCCTAGGGCTGATGCTTACCCTAACCCTAACACTATCCTTGGGCTGATGCTAACCCTAACCCTAACCCTAACACTATCCTAGGCCTGAGGCTAACCCTAACGCTAACCCTAACACTATCCTTGAACTGATCCTAACCCTAACCCTAACCATAACACTATCCTAGGCCTGATGATAACCCTAACCCTAACCCTAACACTATCCTAGGATTTATGTTAACCCTAACCCTAACACTATCCTAGGGCTGATGCTAACCCTAACCCTAACCCTAACACTATCCTAGGGCGGATGCTAACCCTAACTCTAACCCTAACACTATCCTAGGGCTGATGCTAACCCTAACACTAACACTATCCTAGGGCTGATGCTAACCCTAACCCTAACCCTAACATTATCCTAGGGCGGATGCTAACCCTAACCCTAACCCTAACACTATCCTAGGGCTGATGCTAACCCTAACCCTAACCCTAACACTATCCTAGGGTGGATGCTAACCCTAACCCTAACCCTAACACTATCCTAGGGCTGATGCTAACCCTAACTCTAACCCTAACACTATCCTAGGGCTGATGCTAACCCTAACCCTAACACTATCCTTGGGCTGATGCTAACACTAACCCTAACCCTAACAATATCCTAGGGCAGATGCTAACCCTAACGCTAACCCTAACACTATCCTTGAACTGATGCTAACCCTAACCCTAACCCTAACACTATCCTAGGCCTGATGATAACCCTAACCCTAACCCTAACACTATCCTAGGGTTTATGTTAACCCTAACCCTAACACTATCCTGGAGCTGATGCTAACCCTAACCCTAACCCTAACACTATCCTAGGGCAGATGCTAACCCTAACCCTAACCCTAACACTATCCTAGGGCTGATGCTAACCCTAACACTAACACTATCCTAGGGCCGATGCTAACCCTAACCCTAACCCTAACATTATCCTAGGACTGATGCTAACCCTAACCCTAACTCTAACACTATCTTAGGGCTGAGGCTAACCCTAACCCTAACACTATCCTACGGCTGATGCTAACCCTAACCCTAACCCTAACACTATCCTAGGGCTGATGCTAACCCTAACCCTAACACTATCCTAGGGCTGATGCTAACCCTAACCCTAACCCTCACACTATCCTAGGACTGATGCTAACCCTAACCCTAACACTATCCTAGGGCTGATGCTAACCCTAACCCTAACCCTAACACTATCCTAATGCGGATGCTAACCCTAACACTAACCCTAACACTATCCTAGGGCTGATGCTAACCCTAACACTAGCACTATCCTAGGGCTGATGCTAACCCTAACCCTATCCCTAACACTATCCTAGGGCTGATGCTAACCCTAACCCTAACCCTAAGACTATCCTAGGGCTGATGCTAACCCTAACCCTAACACTATCCTAGGGCAGATGCTAACCCTAAGCCTAACCCTAACACTATCGTAGGGCTGATGCTAACCCTAACCCTAACACTATCCTAGGGCTGATGCTAACCTAACCCTAACCCTAACACTATCCTAGGGCTGATGCTAACCCTAACCCTAACACTATCCTAGGCCTGATGATAACCCTAACCCTAACCCTAACACCATCCTAGGGCTGATGCTAACCCTAACCCTAACACTATCCTAGGACTGATGCTAACCCTAACCCTAACCCTAACACTATCCTAGGGCTGATGCTAACCCTAACCCTAACCCTAACACTATCCTAGAGCTGATGCTAACCCTAACCCTAACCCTAACCCTAACCCTAATACTATCCTAGGGCTGATGGTAACACTAACCCTAACCCTAACACATTCCTAGGGCTGATGCTAACCCTAACCCTAACTCTAACACTATCCTAGGGCTGAGGCTAACCCTAACCCTAACACTATCCTACGGCTGATGCTAACCCTAACCCTAACCCTAACACTATCCTAAGGCTGATGCTAACCCTAACACTAACACTATCCTAGGCCTGGTGCTAACCCTAACCCTAACCCTAACACTATTCTGGGGCTGATGCTAACCCTAACCCTAATAATATCCTAGGGCTGATGCTAACCCTAACCCTAACCCTAACACTATACTAGGGCTGATGCTATCCCTAACCCTAACCCTAACACTATCCTAGGGCTGATGCTAACCCTAACCCTAACCCTAATACTATCCTAGGGCTGATGCTAACCCTAACCCTAACCCTAACACTATCCTAGGGCTGATGCTAACCCTAACCCTAACCCTAACACTATCCTAGGGCTGATGCTATCCCTAACCCTAACACTATCCTTTGCCTGATGATAACCCTACCCCTAACCCTAACACTATCCTAAGTCTGATGCTAACCCTAGCCCTTACACTATCCTAGGCCTGATGATAACCCTAACCCTAACCTTAACACTATCCTAGGGCTGATGCTAACCCTAACCCTAACCCTAACACTATCCTAGAGCTGATGCTAACCCTAACCCTAACACTATCCTAGGACTGATGATAACCCTAACCCTAACCCTGACACTATCCTAGGGCTGATGCTAACCCTAACCCTAACAATATCCTAGGGCTGATGCTAACATTAACCCTAACCCTAACACTATCCTAGGCCTGATGCTAACCCTATCCCTAACCCTAACACTCTCCTAGGGCTGAGGGTAACCCTAACCCTAACACTATCCTAGGGCTGATGCTAACCCTAACCCTAACCCAAACACTATCGTAGGGTTGATGCTAACCCTAACCCTAACACTATCCTAGGGCTGATGCTAACCCTAACCCTAACCCTAACACTATCCTTGGGCTGATGCTAACCCTAACCCTAACACTATCCTGGGCCTGATGCTAACCCTAACCCTAACCCTAACACTATCCTAGGGCTGATGCTTACCCTAACCCTAACACTATCCTTGGGCTGATGCTAACCCTAACCCTAACCCTAACACTATCTTAGGGCAGATGCTAACCCTAACGCTAACCCTAACACTATCCTTGAACTGATCCTAACCCTAACCCTAACCCTAACACTATCCTAGGCCTGATGATAACCCTAACCCTAACCCTAACACTATCCTAGGATTTATGTTAACCCTAACCCTAACTCTATCCTAGGGCTGATGCTAACCCTAACCCTAACCCTAACACTATCCTAGGGCGGATGCTAACCCTAACTCTAACCCTAACACTATCCTAGGGCTGATGCTAACCCTAACACTAACACTATCCTAGGGCTGATGCTAACCCTAACCCTAACCCTAACATTATCCTAGGGCGGATGCTAACACTAACCCTAACCCTAACACTATCCTAGGGCGGATGCTAACCCTAACCCTAACCCTAACACTATCCTAGGGCTGATGCTAACCCTAACCCTAACACTCTCCTAGGCCTGATGCTAACCCTAACCCTAACCCTAACACTATCCTAGGGCTGATGCTAACCCTAACCCTAACACTATCCTAGGGCTGATGCTAACCCTAACCCTAACACTATCCTTGGGCTGATGCTAACACTAACCCTAACCCTAACAATATCCTAGGGCAGATGCTAACCCTAACGCTAACCCTAACACTATCCTTGAACTGATGCTAACCCTAACCCTAATCATAACACTATCCTAGGCCTGATGATAACCCTAACCCTAACCCTAACACTATCCTAGGGTTTATGTTAACCCTAACCCTAACACTATCCTAGGGCTGATGCTAACCCTAACCCTAACCCTAACACTATCCTAGGGCGGATGCTAACCCTAACCCTAACCCTAACACTATCCTAGGGCTGATGCTAACCCTAACACTAACACTATCCTAGGGCCGATGCTAACCCTAACCCTAACCCTAACATTATCCTAGGACTGATGCTAACCCTAACCCTAACTCTAACACTATCTTAGGGCTGAGGCTAACCTTAACCCTAACACTATCCCACGGCTGATCTAACCCTAACCCTAACCCTAACACTATCCTAGGGCTGATGCTAACCCTAACCCTAACACTATCCTAGGGCTGATGCTAACCGTAACCCTAACACTATCCTAGGGCTGATGCTAACCCTAACCCTAACCCTAACACTATCCTAGGGCTGATGCTAACCCTAACCCTAACTCTAACACTATCTTAGGGCTGAGGCTATCCCTAACCCTAACACTATCCTACGGCTGATGCTAACCCGAACCCTAACCCTAACACTATCCTAGGGCTGATGCTTATCCTAACCATAACACTATCCTAGGCCTGATGCTAACCCTAACCCTAACCCTAACTCTATCCTAGGGTTGATGCTAACCCTAACCCTAACACTATCCTAGGGCTGATGCTAACCCTAACCCTAACCCTAACACTATCCTAGGGCTGATGCTAACCCTAACCCTAACACTATCCTAGGCCTGATGATAACCCTAACCCTAACCCTAACACTATCCTAGGGCTGATGCTAACCCTAACCCTAACACTATCCTAAGGCTGATGCTAACCCTAACCCTAACCCTAACACTATCCTAAGTCTGATGCTAACCCTAGCCCTCACACTATCCTAGGCCTGATGATAACCCTAACCCTAACCTTAACACTATCCTAGGGCTGATGCTAACCCTAACCCTAACCCTAACACTATCCTAGAGCTGATGCTAACCCTAACCCTAACACTATCCTAGGCCTGATGATAACCCTAACCCTAACCCTGACACTATCCTAGGGCTGATGCTAACCCTAACCCTAACCCTATCCTAAGGCTGATGCTAACCCTAACCCTAACCCTAACACTATCCTAGGCCTGATGCTAACCCTATCCCTAACCCTAACACTCTCCTAGGGCTCAGGCTAACCCTAACCCTAACACTATCCTAGGGCTGATGCTAACCCTAACCCTAACCCAAACACTATCCTAGGGTTGATGCTAACCCTAACCCTAACACTATCATAGGGCTGATGCTAACCCTAACCCTAACCCTAACACTATCCTTGGGCTGATGCTAACCCTAACCCTAACACTATCCTGGGCCTGATGCTAACCCTAACCCTAACCCTAACACTATCCTAGGGCTGATGCTAACCCTAACCCTAACACTATCCTTGGACTGATGCTAACCCTAACCCTAACCCTAACAATATCCTAGGGCAGATGCTAACCCTAACCCTAACCCTAACACTATCCTTGGGCTGATGCTAACCCTAACCCTAACACTATCCTGGGCCTGATGCTAACCCTAACCCTAACCCTAACACTATCCTAGGGCTGATGCTAACCCTAACCCTAACACTATCCTTGGGCTGATGCTAACACTAACCCTAACCCTAACAATATCCTAGGGCAGATGCTAACCCTAACGCTAACCCTAACACTATCCTTGAACTGATGCTAACCCTAACCCTAACCCTAACACTATCCTAGGCCTGATGATAACCCTAACCCTAACCCTAACACTATCCTAGGGTTTATGTTAACCCTAACCCTAACACTATCCTAGGGCTGATGCTAACCCTAACCCTAACCCTAACACTATCCTAGGGCAGATGCTAACCCTAACCCTAACCCTAACACTATCCTAGGGCTGATGCTAACCCTAACACTAACACTATCCTAGGGCCGATGCTAACCCTAACCCTAACCCTAACATTATCCTAGGACTGATGCTAACCCTAACCCTAACTCTAACACTATCTTAGGGCTGAGGCTAACCCTAACCCTAACACGATCCTACGGCTGATGCTAACCCTAACCCTAACCCTAACACTATCCTAGGGCTGATGCTAACCCTAACCCTAACACTATCCTAGGGCTGATGCTAACCCTAACCCTAACCCTCACACTATCCTAGGACTGATGCTAACCCTAACCCTAACACTATCCTAGGGCTGATGCTAACCCTAACCCTAACCCTAACACTATCCTAATGCGGATGCTAACCCTAACACTAACCCTAACACTATCCTAGGGCTGATGCTAACCCTAACACTAGCACTATCCTAGGGCTGATGCTAACCCTAACCCTAACCCTAACACTATCCTAGGGCTGATGCTAACCCTAACCCTAACCCTAAGACTATCCTAGGGCTGATGCTAACCCTAACCCTAACACTATCCTAGGCCTGATGCTAACCCTAAGCCTAACCCTAACACTATCGTAGGGCTGATGCTAACCCTAACCCTAACACTATCCTAGGGCTGATGCTAACCTAACCCTAACCCTAACACTATCCTAGGGCTGATGCTAACCCTAACCCTAACACTATCCTAGGCCTGATGATAACCCTAACCCTAACCCTAACACCATCCTAGGGCTGATGCTAACCCTAACCCTAACACTATCCTAGGGCTGATGCTAACCCTAACCCTAACCCTAACACTATCCTAGAGCTGATGCTAACCCTAACCCTAACCCTAACCCTAACCCTAATACTATCCTAGGGCTGATGGTAACACTAACCCTAACCCTAACACTATCCTAGGGCTGATGCTAACCCTAACCCTAACTCTAACACTATCCTAGGGCTGAGGCTAACCCTAACCCTAACACTATCCTACGGCTGATGCTAACCCTAACCCTAACCCTAACACTATCCTAAGGCTGATGCTAACCCTAACACTAACACTATCCTAGGCCTGGTGCTAACCCTAACCCTAACCCTAACACTATTCTGGGGCTGATGCTAACCCTAACCCTAATAATATCCTAGGGCTGATGCTAACCCTAACCCTAACCCTAACCCTAACCCTAACCCTAACCCTAACCCTAACACTATACTAGGGCTGATGCTATCCCTAACCCTAACCCTAACACTATCCTAGGGCTGATGCTAACCCTAACCCTAACCCTAATACTATCCTAGGGCTGATGCTAACCCTAACCCTAACCCTAACACTATCCTAGGGCTGATGCTAACCCTAACCCTAACCCTAACACTATCCTAGGGCTGATGCTATCCCTAACCCTAACACTATCCTTTGCCTGATGATAACCCTACCCCTAACCCTAACACTATCCTAAGTCTGATGCTAACCCTAGCCCTTACACTATCCTAGGCCTGATGATAACCCTAACCCTAACCTTAACACTATCCTAGGGCTGATGCTAACCCTAACCCTAACCCTAACACTATCCTAGAGCTGATGCTAACCCTAACCCTAACACTATCCTAGGACTGATGATAACCCTAACCCTAACCCTGACACTATCCTAGGGCTGATGCTAACCCTAACCCTAACACTATCCTTGGGCTGATGCTAACACTAACCCTAACCCTAACAATATCCTAGGGCAGATGCTAACCCTAACGCTAACCCTAACACTATCCTTGAACTGATGCTAACCCTAACCCTAACCCTAACACTATCCTAGGCCTGATGATAACCCTAACCCTAACCCTAACACTATCCTAGGGTTTATGTTAACCCTAACCCTAACACTATCCTAGGGCTGATGCTAACCCTAACCCTAACCCTAACACTATCCTAGGGCAGATGCTAACCCTAACCCTAACCCTAACACTATCCTAGGGCTGATGCTAACCCTAACACTAACACTATCCTAGGGCCGATGCTAACCCTAACCCTAACCCTAACATTATCCTAGGACTGATGCTAACCCTAACCCTAACTCTAACACTATCTTAGGGCTGAGGCTAACCCTAACCCTAACACTATCCTACGGCTGATGCTAACCCTAACCCTAACCCTAACACTATCCTAGGGCTGATGCTAACCCTAACCCTAACACTATCCTAGGGCTGATGCTAACCCTAACCCTAACCCTCACACTATCCTAGGACTGATGCTAACCCTAACCCTAACACTATCCTAGGGCTGATGCTAACCCTAACCCTAACCCTAACACTATCCTAATGCGGATGCTAACCCTAACACTAACCCTAACACTATCCTAGGGCTGATGCTAACCCTAACACTAGCACTATCCTAGGGCTGATGCTAACCCTAACCCTAACCCTAACACTATCCTAGGGCTGATGCTAACCCTAACCCTAACCCTAAGACTATCCTAGGGCTGATGCTAACCCTAACCCTAACACTATCCTAGGCCTGATGCTAACCCTAAGCCTAACCCTAACACTATCGTAGGGCTGATGCTAACCCTAACCCTAACACTATCCTAGGGCTGATGCTAACCTAACCCTAACCCTAACACTATCCTAGGGCTGATGCTAACCCTAACCCTAACACTATCCTAGGCCTGATGATAACCCTAACCCTAACCCTAACACCATCCTAGGGCTGATGCTAACCCTAACCCTAACACTATCCTAGGGCTGATGCTAACCCTAACCCTAACCCTAACACTATCCTAGAGCTGATGCTAACCCTAACCCTAACCCTAACCCTAACCCTAATACTATCCTAGGGCTGATGGTAACACTAACCCTAACCCTAACACTATCCTAGGGCTGATGCTAACCCTAACCCTAACTCTAACACTATCCTAGGGCTGAGGCTAACCCTAACCCTAACACTATCCTACGGCTGATGCTAACCCTAACCCTAACCCTAACACTATCCTAAGGCTGATGCTAACCCTAACACTAACACTATCCTAGGCCTGGTGCTAACCCTAACCCTAACCCTAACACTATTCTGGGGCTGATGCTAACCCTAACCCTAATAATATCCTAGGGCTGATGCTAACCCTAACCCTAACCCTAACCCTAACCCTAACCCTAACCCTAACCCTAACACTATACTAGGGCTGATGCTATCCCTAACCCTAACCCTAACACTATCCTAGGGCTGATGCTAACCCTAACCCTAACCCTAATACTATCCTAGGGCTGATGCTAACCCTAACCCTAACCCTAACACTATCCTAGGGCTGATGCTAACCCTAACCCTAACCCTAACACTATCCTAGGGCTGATGCTATCCCTAACCCTAACACTATCCTTTGCCTGATGATAACCCTACCCCTAACCCTAACACTATCCTAAGTCTGATGCTAACCCTAGCCCTTACACTATCCTAGGCCTGATGATAACCCTAACCCTAACCTTAACACTATCCTAGGGCTGATGCTAACCCTAACCCTAACCCTAACACTATCCTAGAGCTGATGCTAACCCTAACCCTAACACTATCCTAGGACTGATGATAACCCTAACCCTAACCCTGACACTATCCTAGGGCTGATGCTAACCCTAACCCTAACAATATCCTAGGGCTGATGCTAACCCTAACCCTAACCCTAACACTATCCTAGGCCTGATGCTAACCCTATCCCTAACCCTAACACTCTCCTAGGGCTGAGGGTAACCCTAACCCTAACACTATACTAGGGCTGATGCTAACCCTAACCCTAACCCAAACACTATCGTAGGGTTGATGCTAACCCTAACCCTAACACTATCCTAGGGCTGATGCTAACCCTAACCCTAACCCTAACACTATCCTTGGGCTGATGCTAACCCTAACCCTAACACTATCCTGGGCCTGATGCTAACCCTAACCCTAACCCTAACACTATCCTAGGGCTGATGCTTACCCTAACCCTAACACTATCCTTGGGCTGATGCTAACCCTAACCCTAACCCTAACACTATCCTAGGCCTGAGGCTAACCCTAACGCTAACCCTAACACTATCCTTGAACTGATCCTAACCCTAACCCTAACCATAACACTATCCTAGGCCTGATGATAACCCTAACCCTAACCCTAACACTATCCTAGGATTTATGTTAACCCTAACCCTAACACTATCCTAGGGCTGATGCTAACCCTAACCCTAACCCTAACACTATCCTAGGGCGGATGCTAACCCTAACTCTAACCCTAACACTATCCTAGGGCTGATGCTAACCCTAACACTAACACTATCCTAGGGCTGATGCTAACCCTAACCCTAACCCTAACATTATCCTAGGGCGGATGCTAACCCTAACCCTAACCCTAACACTATCCTAGGGCTGATGCTAACCCTAACCCTAACCCTAACACTATCCTAGGGTGGATGCTAACCCTAACCCTAACCCTAACACTATCCTAGGGCTGATGCTAACCCTAACTCTAACCCTAACACTATCCTAGGGCTGATGCTAACCCTAACCCTAACACTATCCTTGGGCTGATGCTAACACTAACCCTAACCCTAACAATATCCTAGGGCAGATGCTAACCCTAACGCTAACCCTAACACTATCCTTGAACTGATGCTAACCCTAACCCTAACCCTAACACTATCCTAGGCCTGATGATAACCCTAACCCTAACCCTAACACTATCCTAGGGTTTATGTTAACCCTAACCCTAACACTATCCTGGAGCTGATGCTAACCCTAACCCTAACCCTAACACTATCCTAGGGCAGATGCTAACCCTAACCCTAACCCTAACACTATCCTAGGGCTGATGCTAACCCTAACACTAACACTATCCTAGGGCCGATGCTAACCCTAACCCTAACCCTAACATTATCCTAGGACTGATGCTAACCCTAACCCTAACTCTAACACTATCTTAGGGCTGAGGCTAACCCTAACCCTAACACTATCCTACGGCTGATGCTAACCCTAACCCTAACCCTAACACTATCCTAGGGCTGATGCTAACCCTAACCCTAACACTATCCTAGGGCTGATGCTAACCCTAACCCTAACCCTCACACTATCCTAGGACTGATGCTAACCCTAACCCTAACACTATCCTAGGGCTGATGCTAACCCTAACCCTAACCCTAACACTATCCTAATGCGGATGCTAACCCTAACACTAACCCTAACACTATCCTAGGGCTGATGCTAACCCTAACACTAGCACTATCCTAGGGCTGATGCTAACCCTAACCCTATCCCTAACACTATCCTAGGGCTGATGCTAACCCTAACCCTAACCCTAAGACTATCCTAGGGCTGATGCTAACCCTAACCCTAACACTATCCTAGGGCAGATGCTAACCCTAAGCCTAACCCTAACACTATCGTAGGGCTGATGCTAACCCTAACCCTAACACTATCCTAGGGCTGATGCTAACCTAACCCTAACCCTAACACTATCCTAGGGCTGATGCTAACCCTAACCCTAACACTATCCTAGGCCTGATGATAACCCTAACCCTAACCCTAACACCATCCTAGGGCTGATGCTAACCCTAACCCTAACACTATCCTAGGACTGATGCTAACCCTAACCCTAACCCTAACACTATCCTAGGGCTGATGCTAACCCTAACCCTAACCCTAACACTATCCTAGAGCTGATGCTAACCCTAACCCTAACCCTAACCCTAACCCTAATACTATCCTAGGGCTGATGGTAACACTAACCCTAACCCTAACACATTCCTAGGGCTGATGCTAACCCTAACCCTAACTCTAACACTATCCTAGGGCTGAGGCTAACCCTAACCCTAACACTATCCTACGGCTGATGCTAACCCTAACCCTAACCCTAACACTATCCTAAGGCTGATGCTAACCCTAACACTAACACTATCCTAGGCCTGGTGCTAACCCTAACCCTAACCCTAACACTATTCTGGGGCTGATGCTAACCCTAACCCTAATAATATCCTAGGGCTGATGCTAACCCTAACCCTAACCCTAACACTATACTAGGGCTGATGCTATCCCTAACCCTAACCCTAACACTATCCTAGGGCTGATGCTAACCCTAACCCTAACCCTAATACTATCCTAGGGCTGATGCTAACCCTAACCCTAACCCTAACACTATCCTAGGGCTGATGCTAACCCTAACCCTAACCCTAACACTATCCTAGGGCTGATGCTATCCCTAACCCTAACACTATCCTTTGCCTGATGATAACCCTACCCCTAACCCTAACACTATCCTAAGTCTGATGCTAACCCTAGCCCTTACACTATCCTAGGCCTGATGATAACCCTAACCCTAACCTTAACACTATCCTAGGGCTGATGCTAACCCTAACCCTAACCCTAACACTATCCTAGAGCTGATGCTAACCCTAACCCTAACACTATCCTAGGACTGATGATAACCCTAACCCTAACCCTGACACTATCCTAGGGCTGATGCTAACCCTAACCCTAACAATATCCTAGGGCTGATGCTAACATTAACCCTAACCCTAACACTATCCTAGGCCTGATGCTAACCCTATCCCTAACCCTAACACTCTCCTAGGGCTGAGGGTAACCCTAACCCTAACACTATCCTAGGGCTGATGCTAACCCTAACCCTAACCCAAACACTATCGTAGGGTTGATGCTAACCCTAACCCTAACACTATCCTAGGGCTGATGCTAACCCTAACCCTAACCCTAACACTATCCTTGGGCTGATGCTAACCCTAACCCTAACACTATCCTGGGCCTGATGCTAACCCTAACCCTAACCCTAACACTATCCTAGGGCTGATGCTTACCCTAACCCTAACACTATCCTTGGGCTGATGCTAACCCTAACCCTAACCCTAACACTATCTTAGGGCAGATGCTAACCCTAACGCTAACCCTAACACTATCCTTGAACTGATCCTAACCCTAACCCTAACCCTAACACTATCCTAGGCCTGATGATAACCCTAACCCTAACCCTAACACTATCCTAGGATTTATGTTAACCCTAACCCTAACTCTATCCTAGGGCTGATGCTAACCCTAACCCTAACCCTAACACTATCCTAGGGCGGATGCTAACCCTAACTCTAACCCTAACACTATCCTAGGGCTGATGCTAACCCTAACACTAACACTATCCTAGGGCTGATGCTAACCCTAACCCTAACCCTAACATTATCCTAGGGCGGATGCTAACACTAACCCTAACCCTA
This sequence comes from Lemur catta, assembly GCF_020740605.2. Taxonomy (NCBI): domain Eukaryota; kingdom Metazoa; phylum Chordata; class Mammalia; order Primates; family Lemuridae; genus Lemur; species Lemur catta. The sequence goes on along the minus strand of NW_025423859.1, from coordinate 1,347,271 downwards.
ACACTATCCTAGGGCGGATGCTAACCCTAACCCTAACCCTAACACTATCCTAGGGCTGATGCTAACCCTAACCCTAACACTCTCCTAGGCCTGATGCTAACCCTAACCCTAACCCTAACACTATCCTAGGGCTGATGCTAACCCTAACCCTAACACTATCCTAGGGCTGATGCTAACCCTAACACTAACACTATCCTAGGGCTGATGCTAACCCTAACCCTAACCCTAACACTCTCCAAGGGCTGATGCTAACCCAAACCCTAACCCTAACACTATCCTAGGCCTGATGCTAACCCTATCTCTAACCCTAACACTCTCCTAGGGCTCAGGCTAACCCTAACCCTAACACTATCCTAGGGCTGATGCTAACCCTAACCCTAACCCAAACACTATCCTAGGGTTGATGCTAACCCTAACCCTAACACTATCATAGGGCTGAGGCTAACCCTAACCCTAACCCTAACACTATCCTTGGGCTGATGCTAACCCTAACCCTAACACTATCCTGGGCCTGATGCTAACCCTAACCCTAACCCTAACACTATCCTAGGGCTGATGCTAACCCTAACCCTAACACTATCCTTGGGCTGATGCTAACCCTATCCCTAACCCTAACACTATCCTAGGGCAGATGCTAACCCTAACGCTAACCCTAACACTATCCTTGAACTGATGCTAACCCTAACCCTAACCCTAACACTATCCTAGGCCTGATGATAACCCTAACCCTAACCCTAACACTATCCTAGGGTTTATGTTAACCCTAACCCTAACACTATCCTAGGGTTGATGCTAACCGTAACCCTAACCCTAACACTATCCTAGGGCCGATGCTAACACTAACCCTAACCCTAACACTATCCTAGGGCTGATGGTAACCCTAACACTAACACTATCCTAGGGCTGATGCTAACCCTAACCCTAACCCTAACATTATCCTAGGGCGGATGCTAACCCTAACCCTAACCCTAACACTATCCTAGGGCTGATGCTAACCCTAACACTAACACTATCCTAGGCCTGATGCTAACCCTGACCCTAACCCTAACACTATCCTAGGGCTGATGCTAACCCTAACCCTAACACGATCCTAGGGCTGATGCTAACCCTAACCCTAACCCTAACACTATCCTTGGACTGATGCTAACCCTAACAGTAACACTATCCTGGGCCTGATGCTAACCCTAACCCTAACCCTAACACTATCCTAGGGCTGATGGTAACCCTAACCCTAACACTATCCTTGGGCTGATGCTAACCCTAACCCTAACCCTAACAATATCCTAGGGCAGATGCTAACCCTAACCCTAACCCTCACACTATCCTAGGACTGATGCTAACCCTAACCCTAACACTATCCTAGGGCTGATGCTAACCCTAACCCTAACCCTAACACTATCCTAATGCGGATGCTAACCCTAACACTAACCCTAACACTATCCTAGGGCTGATGCTAACCCTAACACTAGCACTATCCTAGGGCTGATGCTAACCCTAACCCTATCCCTAACACTATCCTAGGGCTGATGCTAACCCTAACCCTAACCCTAAGACTATCCTAGGGCTGATGCTAACCCTAACCCTAACACTATCCTAGGGCAGATGCTAACCCTAAGCCTAACCCTAACACTATCGTAGGGCTGATGCTAACCCTAACCCTAACACTATCCTAGGGCTGATGCTAACCTAACCCTAACCCTAACACTATCCTAGGGCTGATGCTAACCCTAACCCTAACACTATCCTAGGCCTGATGATAACCCTAACCCTAACCCTAACACCATCCTAGGGCTGATGCTAACCCTAACCCTAACACTATCCTAGGACTGATGCTAACCCTAACCCTAACCCTAACACTATCCTAGGGCTGATGCTAACCCTAACCCTAACCCTAACACTATCCTAGAGCTGATGCTAACCCTAACCCTAACCCTAACCCTAACCCTAATACTATCCTAGGGCTGATGGTAACACTAACCCTAACCCTAACACATTCCTAGGGCTGATGCTAACCCTAACCCTAACTCTAACACTATCCTAGGGCTGAGGCTAACCCTAACCCTAACACTATCCTACGGCTGATGCTAACCCTAACCCTAACCCTAACACTATCCTAAGGCTGATGCTAACCCTAACACTAACACTATCCTAGGCCTGGTGCTAACCCTAACCCTAACCCTAACACTATTCTGGGGCTGATGCTAACCCTAACCCTAATAATATCCTAGGGCTGATGCTAACCCTAACCCTAACCCTAACACTATACTAGGGCTGATGCTATCCCTAACCCTAACCCTAACACTATCCTAGGGCTGATGCTAACCCTAACCCTAACCCTAATACTATCCTAGGGCTGATGCTAACCCTAACCCTAACCCTAACACTATCCTAGGGCTGATGCTAACCCTAACCCTAACCCTAACACTATCCTAGGGCTGATGCTATCCCTAACCCTAACACTATCCTTTGCCTGATGATAACCCTACCCCTAACCCTAACACTATCCTAAGTCTGATGCTAACCCTAGCCCTTACACTATCCTAGGCCTGATGATAACCCTAACCCTAACCTTAACACTATCCTAGGGCTGATGCTAACCCTAACCCTAACCCTAACACTATCCTAGAGCTGATGCTAACCCTAACCCTAACACTATCCTAGGACTGATGATAACCCTAACCCTAACCCTGACACTATCCTAGGGCTGATGCTAACCCTAACCCTAACAATATCCTAGGGCTGATGCTAACATTAACCCTAACCCTAACACTATCCTAGGCCTGATGCTAACCCTATCCCTAACCCTAACACTCTCCTAGGGCTGAGGGTAACCCTAACCCTAACACTATCCTAGGGCTGATGCTAACCCTAACCCTAACCCAAACACTATCGTAGGGTTGATGCTAACCCTAACCCTAACACTATCCTAGGGCTGATGCTAACCCTAACCCTAACCCTAACACTATCCTTGGGCTGATGCTAACCCTAACCCTAACACTATCCTGGGCCTGATGCTAACCCTAACCCTAACCCTAACACTATCCTAGGGCTGATGCTTACCCTAACCCTAACACTATCCTTGGGCTGATGCTAACCCTAACCCTAACCCTAACACTATCTTAGGGCAGATGCTAACCCTAACGCTAACCCTAACACTATCCTTGAACTGATCCTAACCCTAACCCTAACCCTAACACTATCCTAGGCCTGATGATAACCCTAACCCTAACCCTAACACTATCCTAGGATTTATGTTAACCCTAACCCTAACTCTATCCTAGGGCTGATGCTAACCCTAACCCTAACCCTAACACTATCCTAGGGCGGATGCTAACCCTAACTCTAACCCTAACACTATCCTAGGGCTGATGCTAACCCTAACACTAACACTATCCTAGGGCTGATGCTAACCCTAACCCTAACCCTAACATTATCCTAGGGCGGATGCTAACACTAACCCTAACCCTAACACTATCCTAGGGCGGATGCTAACCCTAACCCTAACCCTAACACTATCCTAGGGCTGATGCTAACCCTAACCCTAACACTCTCCTAGGCCTGATGCTAACCCTAACCCTAACCCTAACACTATCCTAGGGCTGATGCTAACCCTAACCCTAACACTATCCTAGGGCTGATGCTAACCCTAACACTAACACTATCCTAGGGCTGATGCTAACCCTAACCCTAACCCTAACACTCTCCAAGGGCTGATGCTAACCCAAACCCTAACCCTAACACTATCCTAGGCCTGATGCTAACCCTATCTCTAACCCTAACACTCTCCTAGGGCTCAGGCTAACCCTAACCCTAACACTATCCTAGGGCTGATGCTAACCCTAACCCTAACCCAAACACTATCCTAGGGTTGATGCTAACCCTAACCCTAACACTATCATAGGGCTGAGGCTAACCCTAACCCTAACCCTAACACTATCCTTGGGCTGATGCTAACCCTAACCCTAACACTATCCTGGGCCTGATGCTAACCCTAACCCTAACCCTAACACTATCCTAGGGCTGATGCTAACCCTAACCCTAACACTATCCTTGGGCTGATGCTAACCCTATCCCTAACCCTAACACTATCCTAGGGCAGATGCTAACCCTAACGCTAACCCTAACACTATCCTTGAACTGATGCTAACCCTAACCCTAACCCTAACACTATCCTAGGCCTGATGATAACCCTAACCCTAACCCTAACACTATCCTAGGGTTTATGTTAACCCTAACCCTAACACTATCCTAGGGTTGATGCTAACCGTAACCCTAACCCTAACACTATCCTAGGGCCGATGCTAACACTAACCCTAACCCTAACACTATCCTAGGGCTGATGGTAACCCTAACACTAACACTATCCTAGGGCTGATGCTAACCCTAACCCTAACCCTAACATTATCCTAGGGCGGATGCTAACCCTAACCCTAACCCTAACACTATCCTAGGGCTGATGCTAACCCTAACACTAACACTATCCTAGGCCTGATGCTAACCCTGACCCTAACCCTAACACTATCCTAGGGCTGATGCTAACCCTAACCCTAACACGATCCTAGGGCTGATGCTAACCCTAACCCTAACCCTAACACTATCCTTGGACTGATGCTAACCCTAACAGTAACACTATCCTGGGCCTGATGCTAACCCTAACCCTAACCCTAACACTATCCTAGGGCTGATGGTAACCCTAACCCTAACACTATCCTTGGGCTGATGCTAACCCTAACCCTAACCCTAACAATATCCTAGGGCAGATGCTAACCCTAACCCTAACCCTAACACTATCCTTGGGCTGATGCTAACCCTAACCCTAACACTATCCTGGGCCTGATGCTAACCCTAACCCTAACCCTAACACTATCCTAGGGCTGATGCTAACCCTAACCCTAACACTATCCTTTGGCTGATGCTAACACTAACCCTAACCCTAACAATATCCTAGGGCAGATGCTAACCCTAACGGTAACCCTAACACTATCCTTGAACTGATGCTAACCCTAACCCTAACCCTAACACTATCCTAGGGTTTATGTTAACCCTAACCCTAACACTGTCCTAGGGCTGATGCTAACCCTAACCCTAACCCTAACACTATCTTAGGGCAGATGCTAACCCTAACCCTAACCCTAACACTATCCTAGGGCTGATGCTAACCCTAACACTAACACTATCCTAGGGCCGATGCTAACCCTAACCCTAACCCTAACATTATCCTAGGACTGATGCTAACCATAACCCTAACTCTAACACTATCTTAGGGCTGAGGCTAACCCTAACCCTAACACTATCCTACGGCTGATGCTAACCCTAACCCTAACCCTAACACTATCCTAGGGCTGATGCTAACCCTAACCCTAACACTATCCTAGGGCTGATGCTAACCCTAACCCTAACCCTCACACTATCCTAGGACTGATGCTAACCCTAACCCTAACACTATCCTAGGGCTGATGCTAACCCTAACCCTAACCCTAACACTATCCTAATGCGGATGCTAACCCTAACACTAACCCTAACACTATCCTAGGGCTGATGCTAACCCTAACACTAGCACTATCCTAGGGCTGATGCTAACCCTAACCCTAACCCTAACACTATCCTAGGGCTGATGCTAACCCTAACCCTAACACTATCCTAGGGCTGATGCTAACTCTAACCCTAACCCTAACACTATCCTAGGGCTGATGCTAACCCTAACCCTAACCCTAACACTATCCTAATGCGGATGCTAACCCTAACACTAACCCTAACACCATCCTAGGGCTGATGCTAACCCTAACCCTAACACTATCCTAGGGCTGATGCTAACTCTAACCCTAACCCTAACACTATCCTAGGGCTGATGCTAACCCTAACCCTAACCCTAACACTATCCTAGAGCTGATGCTAACCCTAACCCTAACCCTAACCCTAACCCTAATACTATCCTAGGGCTGATGGTAACCCTAACCCTAACCCTAACACTATCCTAGGGCTGATGCTAACCCTAACCCTAACTCTAACACTATCCTAGGGCTGAGGCTAACCCTAACCCTAACACTATCCTACGGCTGATGCTAACCCTAACCCTAACCCTAACACTATCCTAAGGCTGATGCTAACCCTAACACTAACACTATCCTAGGCCTGGTGCTAACCCTAACCCTAACCCTAACACTATTCTGGGGCTGATGCTAACCCTAACCCAAATAATATCCTAGGGCTGATGCTAACCCTAACCCTAACCCTAACACTATACTAGGGCTGATGCTATCCCTAACCCTAACCCTAACACTATCCTAGGGCTGATGCTAACCCTAACCCTAAACCTAATACTATCCTAGGGCTGATGCTAACCCTAACCCTAACCCTAACACTATCCTAGGGCTGATGCTAACCCTAACCCTAACCCTAACACTATCCTAGGGCTGATGCTAACCCTAACCCTAACACTATCCTAGGCCTGATTATAACCCTACCCCTAACCCTAACACTATCCTAAGTCTAATGCTAACCCTAGCCCTCACACTATCCTAGGCCTGATGATAACCCTAACCCTAACCTTAACACTATCCTAGGGCTGATGCTAACCCTAACCCTAACCCTAACACTATCCTAGAGCTGATGCTAACCCTAACCCTAACACTATCCTAGGCCTGATGATAACCCTAACCCTAACCCTGACACTATCCTAGGGCTGATGATAACCCTAACCCTAACACTATCCTAGGGCTGATGCTAACCCTAACCCTAACCATAACACTATCCTAGGCCTGATGCTAACCCTATCCCTAACCCTAACACTCTCCTAGGGCTGAGGGTAACCCTAACCCTAACACTATCCTAGGGCTGATGCTAACCCTAACCCTAACCCAAACACTATCGTAGGGTTGATGCTAACCCTAACCCTAACACTATCCTAGGGCTGATGCTAACCCTAACCCTAACCCTAACACTATCCTTGGGCTGATGCTAACCCTAACCCTAACACTATCCTGGGCCTGATGCTAACCCTAACCCTAACCCTAACACTATCCTAGGGCTGATGCTTACCCTAACCCTAACACTATCCTTGGGCTGATGCTAACCCTAACCCTAACCCTAACACTATCCTAGGCCTGATGATAACCCTAACCCTAACCCTAACACTATCCTAGGATTTATGTTAACCCTAACCCTAACACTATCCTAGGGCTGATGCTAACCCTAACCCTAACCCTAACACTATCCTAGGGCGGATGCTAACCCTAACTCTAACCCAAACACTATCCTAGGGCTGATGCTAACCCTAACACTAACACTATCCTAGGGCTGATGCTAACCCTAACCCTAACCCTAACATTATCCTAGGGCGGATGCTAACCCTAACCCTAACCCTAACACTATCCTAGGGCTGATGCTAACCCTAACCCTAACCCTAACACTATCCTAGGGTGGATGCTAACCCTAACCCTAACCCTAACACTATCCTAGGGCTGATGCTAACCCTAACACTAACACTATCCTAGGGCTGATGCTAACCCTAACCCTAACCCTAACATTATCCTAGGGCGGATGCTAACCCTAACCCTAACCCTAACACTATCCTAGGGCTGATGCTAACCCTAACCCTAACACTCTCCTAGGCCTGATGCTAACCCTAACCCTAACCCTAACACTATCCTAGGGCTGATGCTAACCCTAACCCTAACACTATCCTAGGGCTGATGCTAACCCTAACACTAACACTATCCTAGGGCTGATGCTAACCCTAACCCTAACCCTAACACTCTCCAAGGGCTGATGCTAACCCAAACCCTAACCCTAACACTATCCTAGGGCTGATGCTAACCCTAACCCTAACTCTAACACTATCTTAGGGCTGAGGCTAACCCTAACCCTAACACTATCGTACGGCTGATGCTAACCCTAACCCTAACCCTAACACTATCCTAGGGCTGATGCTAACCCTAACCCTAACACTATCCTAGGCCTGATGCTAACCCTAACCATAACCCTAACACTATCCTAGGGCTGATGCTAACCCTAACCCTAACACTATCCTAGGGCTGATGCTAACCCTAACCCTAACCCTAACACTATCCTAGGGCTGATGCTAACCCTAACCCTAACCCTAACACTATCCTAGGGCTGATGCTAACCCTAAACCTAACCCTAACACTATCCTAGGGCTGATGCTAACCCTAACCCTAACACTATCCTAGGCCTGATGATAACCCTAACACTAACCCTAACACTATCCTAGGGCTGATGCTAACCCTAACCCTAACACTATCCTAAGGCTGATGCTAACCCTAACCCTAACCCTAACACTATCCTAAGTCTGATGCTAACCCTAGCCCTCGTACTATAATAGGCCTGATGATAACCCTAACCCTAACCTTAACACTATCCTAGGGCTGATGCTAACCCTAACCCTAACCCTAACACTATCCTAGAGCTGATGCTAACCCTAACCCTAACACTATCCTAGGCCTGATGATAACCCTAACCCTAACCCTGACACTATCCTAGGGCTGATGCTAACCCTAACCCTAACACTATCCTAAGGCTGATGCTAACCCTATCCCTAACCCTAACACTATCCTAGGCCTGATGCTAACCCTATCCCTAACCCTAACACTCTCCTAGGGCTCAGGCTAACCCTAACCCTAACACTATCCTAGGGCTGATGCTAACCCTAACCCTAACCCAAACACTATCCTAGGGTTGATGCTAACCCTAACCCTAACACTATCCTAGGGCTGATGCTAACCCTAACCCTAACCCTAACACTATCCCTGGTCTGATGCTAACCCTAACCCTAACACTATCCTGGGCCTGATGCTAACCCTAACCCTAACCCTAACACTATCCTAGGGCTGATGCTAACCCTAACCCTAACACTATCCTTGGGCTGATGCTAACCCTAACCCTAACCCTAACACTATCCTAGGGCAGATGCTAACCCTAACGCTAACCCTAACACTATCCTTGAACTGATGCTAACCCTAACCCTAACCGTAACACTATCCTAGGCCTGATGATAACCCTAACCCTAACCCTAACACTATCCTAGGGTTTATGTTAACCCTAACCCTAACATTATCCTAGGGTTGATGCTAACCCTAACCCTAACCCTAACACTATCCTAGGGCCGATGCTAACCCTAACCCTAACCCTAACACTATCCTAGGGCTGATGCTAACCCTAACACTAACACTATCCTAGGGCTGATGCTAACCCTAACCCTAACCCTAACATTATCCTAGGGCGGATGCTAACCCTGACCCTAACCCTAACACTATCCTAGGGCTGATGCTAACCCTAACCCTAACTCTAACACTATCCTAGGGCTGAGGCTAACCCTAACCCTAACACTATCCTACGGCTGATGCTAACCCTAACCCTAACCCTAACACTATCCTAAGGCTGATGCTAACCGTAACACTAACACTATCCAAGGCCTGGTGCTAACCCTAACCCTAACCCTAACACTATTCTGGGGCTGATGCTAACCCTAACCCTAATAATATCCTAGGGCTGATGCTAACCCTAACCCTAACCCTAACACTATCCTAGGGCTGATGCTATCCCTAACCCTAACCCTAACACTATCCTAGGGCTGATGCTAACCCTAACCCTAACCCTAATACTATCCTAGGGCTGATGCTAACCCTAACCCTAACCCTAACACTATCCTAGGGCTGATGCTAACCCTAACCCTAACACTATCCTAGGCCTGATGATAACCCTACCCCTAACCCTAACACTATCCTAAGTCTGATGCTAACCCTAGCCCTCACACTATCCTAGGCCTGATGATAACCCTAACCCTAACCTTAACACTATCCTAGGGCTGATGCTAACCCTAACCCTAACCCTAACACTATCCTAGAGCTGATGCTAACCCTAACCCTAACACTATCCTAGGCCTGATGATAACCCTAACCCTAACCCTGACACTATCCTAGGGCTGATGCTAACCCTAACCCTAACACTATCCTAGGGCTGATGCTAACCCTAACCCTAACCCTAACACTATCCTAGGCCTGATGCTAACCCTATCCCTAACCCTAACACTCTCCTAGGGCTGAGGGCAACCCTAACCCTAACACTATCCTAGGGCTGATGCTAACCCTAACCCTAACCCAAACACTATCCTAGGGTTGATGCTAACCCTAACCCTAACACTATCCTAGGGCTGATGCTAAACCTAACCCTAACCCTAACACTATCCTTGGGCTGATGCTAACCCTAACCCTAACACTATCCTGGGCCTGATGCTAACCCTAACCCTAACCCTAACACTATCCTAGGGCTGATGCTTACCCTAACCCTAACACTATCCTTGGGCTGATGCTAACCCTAACCCTAACCCTAACACTATCCTAGGGCAGATGCTAACCCTAACGCTAACCCTAACACTATCCTTGAACTGATCCTAACCATAACCCTAACCCTAACACTATCCTAGGCCTGATGATAACCCTAACCCTAACCCTAACACTATCCTAGGATTTATGTTAACCCTAACCCTAACACTATCCTAGGGCTGATGCTAACCCTAACCCTAACCCTAACACTATCCTAGGGCGGATGCTAACCCTAACTCTAACCCTAACACTATCCTAGGGCTGATGCTAACCCTAACACTAACACTATCCTAGGGCTGATGCTAACCCTAACCCTAACCCTAACATTATCCTAGGGCGGATGCTAACCCTAACCCTAACACTAACACTATCCTAGGGCTGATGCTAACCCTAACCCTAACCCTAACACTATCCTAGGGCGGATGCTAACCCTAACCCTAACCGTAACACTATCCTAGGGCTGATGCTAACCCTAACACTAACACTATCCTAGGGCTGATGCTAACCCTAACCCTAACCCTAACATTATCCTAGGGCGGATGCTAACCCTAACCCTAACCCTAACACTATCCTAAGCCTGATGCTAACCCTAACCCTACCCTAACACTATCCTAGGGCTGATGCTAACCCTAACCCTAACACTATCCTAGGGCTGATGCTAACCCTAACACTAACACTATCCTAGGGCTGATGCTAACCCTAACCCTAACCCTAACACTCTCCAAGGGCTGATGCTAACCCAAACCCTAACCCTAACACTATCCTAGGGCTGATGCTAACCCTAACCCTAACTCTAACACTATCTTAGGGCTGAGGCTAACCCTAACCCTAACACTATCCTACGGCTGATGCTAACCCTAACCCTAACCCTAACACTATCCTAGGGCTGATGCTAACCCTAACCCTAACACTATCCTAGGCCTGATGCTAACCCTAACCATAACCCTAACACTATCCTAGGGCTGATGCTAACCGTAACCCTAACACTATCCTAGGGCTGATGCTAACCCTAACCCTAACCCTAACACTATCCTAGGGCTGATGCTAACCCTAACCCTAACTCTAACACTATCTTAGGGCTGAGGCTATCCCTAACCCTAACACTATCCTACGGCTGATGCTAACCCGAACCCTAACCCTAACACTATCCTAGGGCTGATGCTTATCCTAACCATAACACTATCCTAGGCCTGATGCTAACCCTAACCCTAACCCTAACTCTATCCTAGGGTTGATGCTAACCCTAACCCTAACACTATCCTAGGGCTGATGGTAACCCTAACCCTAACCCTAACAGTATCCTAGGGCTGATGCTAACCCTAACCCTAACACTATCCTAGGCCTGATGATAACCCTAACCCTAACCCTAGCACTATCCTAGGGCTGATGCTAACCCTAACCCTAACACTATCCTAAGGCTGATGCTAACCCTAACCCTAACCCTAACACTATCCTAAGTCTGATGCTAACCCTAGCCCTCACACTATCCTAGGCCTGATGATAACCCTAACCCTAACCTTAACACTATCCTAGGGCTGATGCTAACCCTAACCCTAACCCTAACACTATCCTAGAGCTGATGCTAACCCTAACCCTAACACTATCCTAGGCCTGATGATAACCCTAACCCTAACCCTGACACTATCCTAGGGCTGATGCTAACCCTAACCCTAACACTATCCTAAGGCTGATGCTAACCCTAACCCTAACCCTAACACTATCCTAGGCCTGATGCTAACCCTATCCCTAACCCTAACACTCTCCTAGGGCTCAGGCTAACCCTAACCCTAACACTATACTAGGCCTGATGCTAACCCTAACCCTAACCCTAACTCTATCCTAGGGTTGATGCTAACCCTAACCCTAACACTATCCTAGGGCTGATGCTAACCCTAACCCTAACCCTAACACTATCCTAGGGCTGATGCTAACCCTAACCCTAACACTATCCTAGGCCTGATGATAACCCTAACCCTAACCCTAACACTATCCTAGGGCTGATGCTAACCCTAACCCTAACACTATCCTAAGGCTGATGCTAACCCTAACCCTAACCCTAACACTATCCTAAGTCTGATGCTAACCCTAGCCCTCGCACTATCCTAGGCCTGATGATAACCCTAACCCTAACCTTAACACTATCCTAGGGCTGATGCTAACCCTAACCCTAACACTATCCTAGGCCTGATGATAACCCTAACCCTAACCCTGACACTATCCTAGGGCTGATGCTAACCCTAACACTAACACTATCCTAAGGCTGATGCTAACCCTATCCCTAACCCTAACACTATCCTAGGCCTGATGCTAACCCTATCCCTAACCCTAACACTCTCCTAGGGCTCAGGCTAACCCTAACCCTAACACTATCCTAGGGCTGATGCTAACCCTAACCCTAACCCAAACACTATCCTAGGGTTGATGCTAACCCTAACCCTAACACTATCCTAGGGCTGATGCTAACACTAACCCTAACCCTAACACTATCCCTGGGCTGATGCTAACCCTAACCCTAACACTATCCTGGGCCTGATGCTAACCCTAACCCTAACCCTAACACTATCCTAGGGCTGATGCTAACCCTAACCCTAACACTATCCTTGGGCTGATGCTAACCCTAACCCTAACCCTAACACTATCCTAGGGCAGATGCTAACCCTAACGCTAACCCTAACACTATCCTTGAACTGATGCTAACCCTAACCCTAACCCTAACACTATCCTAGGCCTGATGATAACCCTAACCCTAACCCTAACACTATCCTAGGGTTTATGTTAACCCTAACCCTAACATTATCCTAGGGTTGATGCTAACCCTAACCCTAACCCTAACACTATCCTAGGGCCGATGCTAACCCTAACCCTAACCCTAACACTATCCTAGGGCTGATGCTAACCCTAACACTAACACTATCCTAGCGCTGATGCTAACCCTAACCCTAACCCTAACATTATCCTAGGGCGGATGATAACCCTAACCCTAACCCTAACACTATCCTAGGGCTGATGCTAACCCTAACACTAACACTATCCTAGGCCTGATGCTAACCCTGACCCTAACCCTAACACTATCCTAGGGCTGATGCTAACCCTAACCCTAACTCTAACACTATCCTAGGGCTGAGGCTAACCCTAACCCTAACCCTAACACTATCCTAAGGCTGATGCTAACCGTAACACTAACACTATCCTAGGCCTGGTGCTAACCCTAACCCTAACCCTAACACTATTCTGGGGCTGATGCTAACCCTAACCCTAATAATATCCTAGGGCTGATGCTAACCCTAACCCTAACCCTAACACTATCCTAGGGCTGATGCTATCCCTAACCCTAACCCTAACACTATCCTAGGGCTGATGATAACCCTAACCCTAACCTTAACACTATCCTAGGGCTGATGCTAACCCTAACCCTAACCCTAACACTATCCTAGAGCTGATGCTAACCCTAACCCTAACACTATCCTAGGCCTGATGATAACCCTAACCCTAACCCTGACACTATCCTAGGGCTGATGCTAACCCTAACCCTAACACTATCCTAGGGCTGATGCTAACCCTAACCCTAACCCTAACACTATCCTAGGCCTGATGCTAACCCTATCCCTAACCCTAACACTCTCCTAGGGCTGAGGGTAACCCTAACCCTAACACTATCCTAGGGCTGATGCTAACCCTAACCCTAACCCAAACACTATCCTAGGGTTGATGCTAACCCTAACCCTAACACTATCCTAGGGCTGATGCTAAACCTAACCCTAACCCTAACACTATCCTTGGGCTGATGCTAACCCTAACCCTAACACTATCCTGGGCCTGATGCTAACCCTAACCCTAACCCTAACACTATCCTAGGGCTGATGCTTACCCTAACCCTAACACTATCCTTGGGCTGATGCTAACCCTAACCCTAACCCTAACACTATCCTAGGGCAGATGCTAACCCTAACGCTAACCCTAACACTATCCTTGAACTGATCCTAACCCTAACCCTAACCCTAACACTATCCTAGGCCTGATGATAACCCTAACCCTAACCCTAACACTATCCTAGGATTTATGTTAACCCTAACCCTAACACTATCCTAGGGCTGATGCTAACCCTAACCCTAACCCTAACACTATCCTAGGGCGGATGCTAACCCTAACTCTAACCCTAACACTATCCTAGGGCTGATGCTAACCCTAACACTAACACTATCCTAGGGCTGATGCTAACCCTAACCCTAACCCTAACATTATCCTAGGGCGGATGCTAACCCTAACCCTAACCCTAACACTATCCTAGGGCTGATGCTAACCCTAACCCTAACCCTAACACTATCCTAGGGCGGATGCTAACCCTAACCCTAACCCTAACACTATCCTAGGGCTGATGCTAACCCTAACACTAACACTATCCTAGGGCTGATGCTAACCCTAACCCTAACCCTAACATTATCCTAGGGCGGATGCTAACCCTAACCATAACCCTAACACTATCCTAGGGCTGATGCTAACCCTAACCCTAACACTATCCTTGGGCTGATGCTAACCCTAACCCTAACCCTAACACTATCCTAGGGCAGATGCTAACCCTAACGCTAACCCTAACACTATCCTTGAACTGATGCTAACCCTAACCCTAACCGTAACACTATCCTAGGCCTGATGATAACCCTAACCCTAACCCTAACACTATCCTAGGGTTTATGTTAACCCTAACCCTAACATTATCCTAGGGTTGATGCTAACCCTAACCCTAACCCTAACACTATCCTAGGGCCGATGCTAACCCTAACCCTAACCCTAACACTATCCTAGGGCTGATGCTAACCCTAACACTAACACTATCCTAGGGCTGATGCTAACCCTAACCCTAACCCTAACATTATCCTAGGGCGGATGCTAACCCTGACCCTAACCCTAACACTATCCTAGGGCTGATGCTAACCCTAACCCTAACTCTAACACTATCCTAGGGCTGAGGCTAACCCTAACCCTAACACTATCCTACGGCTGATGCTAACCCTAACCCTAACCCTAACACTATCCTAAGGCTGATGCTAACCGTAACACTAACACTATCCAAGGCCTGGTGCTAACCCTAACCCTAACCCTAACACTATTCTGGGGCTGATGCTAACCCTAACCCTAATAATATCCTAGGGCTGATGCTAACCCTAACCCTAACCCTAACACTATCCTAGGGCTGATGCTATCCCTAACCCTAACCCTAACACTATCCTAGGGCTGATGCTAACCCTAACCCTAACCCTAATACTATCCTAGGGCTGATGCTAACCCTAACCCTAACCCTAACACTATCCTAGGGCTGATGCTAACCCTAACCCTAACACTATCCTAGGCCTGATGATAACCCTACCCCTAACCCTAACACTATCCTAAGTCTGATGCTAACCCTAGCCCTCACACTATCCTAGGCCTGATGATAACCCTAACCCTAACCTTAACACTATCCTAGGGCTGATGCTAACCCTAACCCTAACCCTAACACTATCCTAGAGCTGATGCTAACCCTAACCCTAACACTATCCTAGGCCTGATGATAACCCTAACCCTAACCCTGACACTATCCTAGGGCTGATGCTAACCCTAACCCTAACACTATCCTAGGGCTGATGCTAACCCTAACCCTAACCCTAACACTATCCTAGGCCTGATGCTAACCCTATCCCTAACCCTAACACTCTCCTAGGGCTGAGGGCAACCCTAACCCTAACACTATCCTAGGGCTGATGCTAACCCTAACCCTAACCCAAACACTATCCTAGGGTTGATGCTAACCCTAACCCTAACACTATCCTAGGGCTGATGCTAAACCTAACCCTAACCCTAACACTATCCTTGGGCTGATGCTAACCCTAACCCTAACACTATCCTGGGCCTGATGCTAACCCTAACCCTAACCCTAACACTATCCTAGGGCTGATGCTTACCCTAACCCTAACACTATCCTTGGGCTGATGCTAACCCTAACCCTAACCCTAACACTATCCTAGGGCAGATGCTAACCCTAACGCTAACCCTAACACTATCCTTGAACTGATCCTAACCATAACCCTAACCCTAACACTATCCTAGGCCTGATGATAACCCTAACCCTAACCCTAACACTATCCTAGGATTTATGTTAACCCTAACCCTAACACTATCCTAGGGCTGATGCTAACCCTAACCCTAACCCTAACACTATCCTAGGGCGGATGCTAACCCTAACTCTAACCCTAACACTATCCTAGGGCTGATGCTAACCCTAACACTAACACTATCCTAGGGCTGATGCTAACCCTAACCCTAACCCTAACATTATCCTAGGGCGGATGCTAACCCTAACCCTAACACTAACACTATCCTAGGGCTGATGCTAACCCTAACCCTAACCCTAACACTATCCTAGGGCGGATGCTAACCCTAACCCTAACCGTAACACTATCCTAGGGCTGATGCTAACCCTAACACTAACACTATCCTAGGGCTGATGCTAACCCTAACCCTAACCCTAACATTATCCTAGGGCGGATGCTAACCCTAACCCTAACCCTAACACTATCCTAAGCCTGATGCTAACCCTAACCCTACCCTAACACTATCCTAGGGCTGATGCTAACCCTAACCCTAACACTATCCTAGGGCTGATGCTAACCCTAACACTAACACTATCCTAGGGCTGATGCTAACCCTAACCCTAACCCTAACACTCTCCAAGGGCTGATGCTAACCCAAACCCTAACCCTAACACTATCCTAGGGCTGATGCTAACCCTAACCCTAACTCTAACACTATCTTAGGGCTGAGGCTAACCCTAACCCTAACACTATCCTACGGCTGATGCTAACCCTAACCCTAACCCTAACACTATCCTAGGGCTGATGCTAACCCTAACCCTAACACTATCCTAGGCCTGATGCTAACCCTAACCATAACCCTAACACTATCCTAGGGCTGATGCTAACCGTAACCCTAACACTATCCTAGGGCTGATGCTAACCCTAACCCTAACCCTAACACTATCCTAGGGCTGATGCTAACCCTAACCCTAACTCTAACACTATCTTAGGGCTGAGGCTATCCCTAACCCTAACACTATCCTACGGCTGATGCTAACCCGAACCCTAACCCTAACACTATCCTAGGGCTGATGCTTATCCTAACCATAACACTATCCTAGGCCTGATGCTAACCCTAACCCTAACCCTAACTCTATCCTAGGGTTGATGCTAACCCTAACCCTAACACTATCCTAGGGCTGATGGTAACCCTAACCCTAACCCTAACACTATCCTAGGGCTGATGCTAACCCTAACCCTAACACTATCCTAGGCCTGATGATAACCCTAACCCTAACCCTAACACTATCCTAGGGCTGATGCTAACCCTAACCCTAACACTATCCTAAGGCTGATGCTAACCCTAACCCTAACCCTAACACTATCCTAAGTCTGATGCTAACCCTAGCCCTCACACTATCCTAGGCCTGATGATAACCCTAACCCTAACCTTAACACTATCCTAGGGCTGATGCTAACCCTAACCCTAACCCTAACACTATCCTAGAGCTGATGCTAACCCTAACCCTAACACTATCCTAGGCCTGATGATAACCCTAACCCTAACCCTGACACTATCCTAGGGCTGATGCTAACCCTAACCCTAACACTATCCTAAGGCTGATGCTAACCCTAACCCTAACCCTAACACTATCCTAGGCCTGATGCTAACCCTATCCCTAACCCTAACACTCTCCTAGGGCTCAGGCTAACCCTAACCCTAACACTATACTAGGCCTGATGCTAACCCTAACCCTAACCCTAACTCTATCCTAGGGTTGATGCTAACCCTAACCCTAACACTATCCTAGGGCTGATGCTAACCCTAACCCTAACCCTAACACTATCCTAGGGCTGATGCTAACCCTAACCCTAACACTATCCTAGGCCTGATGATAACCCTAACCCTAACCCTAACACTATCCTAGGGCTGATGCTAACCCTAACCCTAACACTATCCTAAGGCTGATGCTAACCCTAACCCTAACCCTAACACTATCCTAAGTCTGATGCTAACCCTAGCCCTCGCACTATCCTAGGCCTGATGATAACCCTAACCCTAACCTTAACACTATCCTAGGGCTGATGCTAACCCTAACCCTAACACTATCCTAGGCCTGATGATAACCCTAACCCTAACCCTGACACTATCCTAGGGCTGATGCTAACCCTAACACTAACACTATCCTAAGGCTGATGCTAACCCTATCCCTAACCCTAACACTATCCTAGGCCTGATGCTAACCCTATCCCTAACCCTAACACTCTCCTAGGGCTCAGGCTAACCCTAACCCTAACACTATCCTAGGGCTGATGCTAACCCTAACCCTAACCCAAACACTATCCTAGGGTTGATGCTAACCCTAACCCTAACACTATCCTAGGGCTGATGCTAACACTAACCCTAACCCTAACACTATCCCTGGGCTGATGCTAACCCTAACCCTAACACTATCCTGGGCCTGATGCTAACCCTAACCCTAACCCTAACACTATCCTAGGGCTGATGCTAACCCTAACCCTAACACTATCCTTGGGCTGATGCTAACCCTAACCCTAACCCTAACACTATCCTAGGGCAGATGCTAACCCTAACGCTAACCCTAACACTATCCTTGAACTGATGCTAACCCTAACCCTAACCCTAACACTATCCTAGGCCTGATGATAACCCTAACCCTAACCCTAACACTATCCTAGGGTTTATGTTAACCCTAACCCTAACATTATCCTAGGGTTGATGCTAACCCTAACCCTAACCCTAACACTATCCTAGGGCCGATGCTAACCCTAACCCTAACCCTAACACTATCCTAGGGCTGATGCTAACCCTAACACTAACACTATCCTAGCGCTGATGCTAACCCTAACCCTAACCCTAACATTATCCTAGGGCGGATGATAACCCTAACCCTAACCCTAACACTATCCTAGGGCTGATGCTAACCCTAACACTAACACTATCCTAGGCCTGATGCTAACCCTGACCCTAACCCTAACACTATCCTAGGGCTGATGCTAACCCTAACCCTAACTCTAACACTATCCTAGGGCTGAGGCTAACCCTAACCCTAACCCTAACACTATCCTAAGGCTGATGCTAACCGTAACACTAACACTATCCTAGGCCTGGTGCTAACCCTAACCCTAACCCTAACACTATTCTGGGGCTGATGCTAACCCTAACCCTAATAATATCCTAGGGCTGATGCTAACCCTAACCCTAACCCTAACACTATCCTAGGGCTGATGCTATCCCTAACCCTAACCCTAACACTATCCTAGGGCTGATGATAACCCTAACCCTAACCTTAACACTATCCTAGGGCTGATGCTAACCCTAACCCTAACCCTAACACTATCCTAGAGCTGATGCTAACCCTAACCCTAACACTATCCTAGGCCTGATGATAACCCTAACCCTAACCCTGACACTATCCTAGGGCTGATGCTAACCCTAACCCTAACACTATCCTAGGGCTGATGCTAACCCTAACCCTAACCCTAACACTATCCTAGGCCTGATGCTAACCCTATCCCTAACCCTAACACTCTCCTAGGGCTGAGGGTAACCCTAACCCTAACACTATCCTAGGGCTGATGCTAACCCTAACCCTAACCCAAACACTATCCTAGGGTTGATGCTAACCCTAACCCTAACACTATCCTAGGGCTGATGCTAAACCTAACCCTAACCCTAACACTATCCTTGGGCTGATGCTAACCCTAACCCTAACACTATCCTGGGCCTGATGCTAACCCTAACCCTAACCCTAACACTATCCTAGGGCTGATGCTTACCCTAACCCTAACACTATCCTTGGGCTGATGCTAACCCTAACCCTAACCCTAACACTATCCTAGGGCAGATGCTAACCCTAACGCTAACCCTAACACTATCCTTGAACTGATCCTAACCCTAACCCTAACCCTAACACTATCCTAGGCCTGATGATAACCCTAACCCTAACCCTAACACTATCCTAGGATTTATGTTAACCCTAACCCTAACACTATCCTAGGGCTGATGCTAACCCTAACCCTAACCCTAACACTATCCTAGGGCGGATGCTAACCCTAACTCTAACCCTAACACTATCCTAGGGCTGATGCTAACCCTAACACTAACACTATCCTAGGGCTGATGCTAACCCTAACCCTAACCCTAACATTATCCTAGGGCGGATGCTAACCCTAACCCTAACCCTAACACTATCCTAGGGCTGATGCTAACCCTAACCCTAACCCTAACACTATCCTAGGGCGGATGCTAACCCTAACCCTAACCCTAACACTATCCTAGGGCTGATGCTAACCCTAACACTAACACTATCCTAGGGCTGATGCTAACCCTAACCCTAACCCTAACATTATCCTAGGGCGGATGCTAACCCTAACCATAACCCTAACACTATCCTAGGGCTGATGCTAACCCTAACCCTAACACTATCCTAAGCCTGATGCTAACCCTAACCCTACCCTAACACTATCCTAGGGCTGATGCTAACCCTAACCATAACACTATCCTAGGCCTGATGCTAACCCTAACACTAACACTATCCTAGGGCTGATGCTAACCCTAACCCTAACCCTAACACTCTCCAAGGGCTGATGCTAACCCAAACCCTAACCCTAACACTATCCTAGGGCTGATGCTAACCCTAACCCTAACTCTAACACTATCTTAGGGCTGAGGCTAACCCTAACCCTAACACTATCCTACGGCTGATGCTAACCCTAACCCTAACCCTAACACTATCCTAGGGCTGATGCTAACCCTAACCCTAACACTATCCTAGGCCTGATGCTAACCCTAACCATAACCCTAACACTATCCTAGGGCTGATGCTAACCGTAACCCTAACACTATCCTAGGGCTGATGCTAACCCTAACCCTAACCCTAACACTATCCTAGGGCTGATGCTAACCCTAACCCTAACTCTAACACTATCTTAGGGCTGAGGCTATCCCTAACCCTAACACTATCCTACGGCTGATGCTAACCCGAACCCTAACCCTAACACTATCCTAGGGCTGATGCTCATCCTAACCATAACACTATCCTAGGCCTGATGCTAACCCTAACCCTAACCCTAAATCTATCCTAGGGTTGATGCTAACCCTAACCCTAACACTATCCTAGGGATGATGGTAACCCTAACCCTAACCCTAACACTATCCTAGGGCTGATGCTAACCCTAACCCTAACACTATCCTAGGCCTGATGATAACCCTAACCCTAACCCTAACACTATCCTAGGGCTGATGCTAACCCTAACCCTAACACTATCCTAAGGCTGATGCTAACCCTAACCCTAACCCTAACACTATCCTAAGTCTGATGCTAACCCTAGCCCTCACACTATCCTAGGCCTGATGATAACCCTAACCCTAACTTTAACACTATCCTAGGGCTGATGCTAACCCTAACCCTAACCCTAACACTATCCTAGAGCTGATGCTAACCCTAACCCTAACACTATCCTAGGCCTGATGATAACCCTAACCCTAACCCTGACACTATCCTAGGGCTGATGCTAACCCTAACCCTAACACTATCCTAAGGCTGATGCTAACCCTAACCCTAACCCTAACACTATCCTAGGCCTGATGCTAACCCTATCCCTAACCCTAACACTCTCCTAGGGCTCAGGCTAACCCTAACCCTAACACTATCCTAGGGCTGATGCTAACCCTAACCCTAACTCAAACACTATCCTAGGGTTGATGCTAACCCTAACCCTAACACTATCATAGGGCTGATGCTAACCCTGACCCTAACCCTAACACTATCCTTGGGCTGATGCTAACCCTAACCCTAACACTATCCTGGGCCTGATGCTAACCCTAACCCTAACCCTAACACTATCCTAGGGCTGATGCTAACCCTAACCCTAACACTATCCTTGGGCTGATGCTAACCCTAACCCTAACCCTAACACTATCCTAGGGCAGATGCTAACCCTAACGCTAACCCTAACACTATCCTTGAACTGATGCTAACCCTAACCCTAACCCTAACACTATCCTAGGCCTGATGATAACCCTAACCCTAACCCTAACACTATCCTAGGGTTTATGTTAACCCTAACCCTAACATTATCCTAGGGTTGATGCTAACCCTAACCCTAACCCTAACACTATCCTAGGGCCGATGCTAACCCTAACCCTAACCCTAACACTATCCTAGGGCTGATGCTAACCCTAACACTAACACTATCCTAGCGCTGATGCTAACCCTAACCCTAACCCTAACATTATCCTAGGGCGGATGATAACCCTAACCCTAACCCTAACACTATCCTAGGGCTGATGCTAACCCTAACACTAACACTATCCTAGGCCTGATGCTAACCCTGACCCTAACCCTAACACTATCCTAGGGCTGATGCTAACCCTAACCCTAACTCTAACACTATCCTAGGGCTGAGGCTAACCCTAACCCTAACCCTAACACTATCCTAAGGCTGATGCTAACCGTAACACTAACACTATCCTAGGCCTGGTGCTAACCCTAACCCTAACCCTAACACTATTCTGGGGCTGATGCTAACCCTAACCCTAATAATATCCTAGGGCTGATGCTAACCCTAACCCTAACCCTAACACTATCCTAGGGCTGATGCTATCCCTAACCCTAACCCTAACACTATCCTAGGGCTGATGATAACCCTAACCCTAACCTTAACACTATCCTAGGGCTGATGCTAACCCTAACCCTAACCCTAACACTATCCTAGAGCTGATGCTAACCCTAACCCTAACACTATCCTAGGCCTGATGATAACCCTAACCCTAACCCTGACACTATCCTAGGGCTGATGCTAACCCTAACCCTAACACTATCCTAGGGCTGATGCTAACCCTAACCCTAACCCTAACACTATCCTAGGCCTGATGCTAACCCTATCCCTAACCCTAACACTCTCCTAGGGCTGAGGGTAACCCTAACCCTAACACTATCCTAGGGCTGATGCTAACCTTAACCCTAACCCAAACACTATCCTAGGGTTGATGCTAACCCTAACCCTAACACTATCCTAGGGCTGATGCTAAACCTAACCCTAACCCTAACACTATCCTTGGGCTGATGCTAACCCTAACCCTAACACTATCCTGGGCCTGATGCTAACCCTAACCCTAACCCTAACACTATCCTAGGGCTGATGCTTACCCTAACCCTAACACTATCCTTGGGCTGATGCTAACCCTAACCCTAACCCTAACACTATCCTAGGGCAGATGCTAACCCTAACGCTAACCCTAACACTATCCTTGAACTGATCCTAACCCTAACCCTAACCCTAACACTATCCTAGGCCTGATGATAACCCTAACCCTAACCCTAACACTATCCTAGGATTTATGTTAACCCTAACCCTAACACTATCCTAGGGCTGATGCTAACCCTAACCCTAACCCTAACACTATCCTAGGGCGGATGCTAACCCTAACTCTAACCCTAACACTATCCTAGGGCTGATGCTAACCCTAACACTAACACTATCCTAGGGCTGATGCTAACCCTAACCCTAACCCTAACATTATCCTAGGGCGGATGCTAACCCTAACCCTAACCCTAACACTATCCTAGGGCTGATGCTAACCCTAACCCTAACCCTAACACTATCCTAGGGCGGATGCTAACCCTAACCCTAACCCTAACACTATCCTAGGGCTGATGCTAACCCTAACACTAACACTATCCTAGGGCTGATGCTAACCCTAACCCTAACCCTAACATTATCCTAGGGCGGATGCTAACCCTAACCATAACCCTAACACTATCCTAGGGCTGATGCTAACCCTAACCCTAACACTATCCTAAGCCTGATGCTAACCCTAACCCTACCCTAACACTATCCTAGGGCTGATGCTAACCCTAACCCTAACACTATCCTAGGCCTGATGCTAACCCTAACACTAACACTATCCTAGGGCTGATGCTAACCCTAACCCTAACCCTAACACTCTCCAAGGGCTGATGCTAACCCAAACCCTAACCCTAACACTATCCTAGGGCTGATGCTAACCCTAACCCTAACTCTAACACTATCTTAGGGCTGAGGCTAACCCTAACCCTAACACTATCCTACGGCTGATGCTAACCCTAACCCTAACCCTAACACTATCCTAGGGCTGATGCTAACCCTAACCCTAACACTATCCTAGGCCTGATGCTAACCCTAACCATAACCCTAACACTATCCTAGGGCTGATGCTAACCGTAACCCTAACACTATCCTAGGGCTGATGCTAACCCTAACCCTAACCCTAACACTATCCTAGGGCTGATGCTAACCCTAACCCTAACTCTAACACTATCTTAGGGCTGAGGCTATCCCTAACCCTAACACTATCCTACGGCTGATGCTAACCCGAACCCTAACCCTAACACTATCCTAGGGCTGATGCTCATCCTAACCATAACACTATCCTAGGCCTGATGCTAACCCTAACCCTAACCCTAAATCTATCCTAGGGTTGATGCTAACCCTAACCCTAACACTATCCTAGGGATGATGGTAACCCTAACCCTAACCCTAACACTATCCTAGGGCTGATGCTAACCCTAACCCTAACACTATCCTAGGCCTGATGATAACCCTAACCCTAACCCTAACACTATCCTAGGGCTGATGCTAACCCTAACCCTAACACTATCCTAAGGCTGATGCTAACCCTAACCCTAACCCTAACACTATCCTAAGTCTGATGCTAACCCTAGCCCTCACACTATCCTAGGCCTGATGATAACCCTAACCCTAACTTTAACACTATCCTAGGGCTGATGCTAACCCTAACCCTAACCCTAACACTATCCTAGAGCTGATGCTAACCCTAACCCTAACACTATCCTAGGCCTGATGATAACCCTAACCCTAACCCTGACACTATCCTAGGGCTGATGCTAACCCTAACCCTAACACTATCCTAAGGCTGATGCTAACCCTAACCCTAACCCTAACACTATCCTAGGCCTGATGCTAACCCTATCCCTAACCCTAACACTCTCCTAGGGCTCAGGCTAACCCTAACCCTAACACTATCCTAGGGCTGATGCTAACCCTAACCCTAACTCAAACACTATCCTAGGGTTGATGCTAACCCTAACCCTAACACTATCATAGGGCTGATGCTAACCCTGACCCTAACCCTAACACTATCCTTGGGCTGATGCTAACCCTAACCCTAACACTATCCTGGGCCTGATGGTAACCCTAACCCTAACCCTAACACTATCCTAGGGCTGATGCTAACCCTAACCCTAACACTATCCTTGGGCTGATGCTAACCCTAACCCTAACCCTAACACTATCCTAGGGCAGATGCTAACCCTAACGCTAACCCTAACACTATCCTTGAACTGATGGTAACCCTAACCCTAACCCTAACACTATCCTAGGCCTGATGATAACCCTAACCCTAACCCTAACACTATCCTAGGGTTTATGTTAACCCTAACCCTAACACTATCCTAGGGTTGATGCTAACCGTAACCCTAACCCTAACACTATCCTAGGGCCGATGCTAACCCTAACCCTAACCCTAACACTATCCTAGGGCTGATGCTAACCCTAACACTAACACTATCCTAGGGCTGATGCTAACCCTAACCCTAACCCTAACATTATCCTAGGGCGGATGCTAACCCTAACCCTAACCCTAACACTATCCTAGGGCTGATGCTAACCCTAACACTAACACTATCCTAGGCCTGATGCTAACCCTGACCCTAACCCTAACACTATCCTAGGGCTGATGCTAACCCTAACCCTAACACGATCCTAGGGCTGATGCTAACCCTAACCCTAACCCTAACACTATCCTTGGACTGATGCTAACCCTAACACTAACACTATCCTGGGCCTGATGCTAACCCTAACCCTAACCCTAACACTATCCTAGGGCTGATGGTAACCCTAACCCTAACACTATCCTTGGGCTGATGCTAACCCTAACCCTAACCCTAACAATATCCTAGGGCAGATGCTTACCCTAACCCTAACCCTAACACTATCCTTGGGCTGATGCTAACCCTAACCCTAACACTCTCCTGGGCCTGATGCTAACCCTAACCCTAACCCTAACACTATCCTAGGGCTGATGCTAACCCTAACCCTAACACTATCCTTGGGCTGATGCTAACACTAACCCTAACCCTAACAATATCCTAGGGCAGATGCTAACCCTAACGCTAACCCTAACACTATCCTTGAACTGATGCTAACCCTAACCCTAACCCTAACACTATCCTAGGCCTGATGATAACCCTAACCCTAACCCTAACACTATCCTAGGGTTTATGTTAACCCTAACCCTAACACTATCCTAGGGCTGATGCTAACCCTAACCCTAACACGATCCTAGGGCTGATGCTAACCCTAACCGTAACCCTAACACTATCCTTGGACTGATGCTAACCCTAACACTAACACTATCCTGGGCCTGATGCTAACCCTAACCCTAATCCTAACACTATCCTAGGGCTGATGGTAACCCTAACCCTAACACTATCCTTGGGCTGATGCTAACCCTAACCCTAACCCTAACAATATCCTAGGGCAGATGCTAACCCTAACCCTAACCCTAACACTATCCTTGGGCTGATGCTAACCCTAACCCTAACACTATCCTGGGCCTGATGCTAACCCTAACCCTAACCCTAACACTATCCTAGGGCTGATGCTAACCCTAACCCTAACACTATCCTTGGGCTGATGCTAACACTAACCCTAACCCTAAAAATATCCTAGGGCAGATGCTAACCCTAACGCTAACCCTAACACTATCCTTGAACTGATGCTAACCCTAACCCTAACCCTAACACTACCCTAGGCCTGATGATAACCATAACCCTAACCCTAACACTATCCTAGGGTTTATGTTAACCCTAACCCTAACACTATCCTAGGGCTGATGCTAACCCTAACCCTAACCCTAACACTATCCTAGGGCAGATGCTAACCCTAACCCTAACCCTAACACTATCCTAGGGCTGATGCTAACCCTAACACTAACACTATCCTAGGGCCGATGCTAACCCTAACCCTAACCCTAACATTATCCTTCGACTGATGCTAACCCTAACCCTAACTCTAACACTATCTTAGGGCTGAGGCTAACCCTAACCCTAACACTATCCTACGGCTGATGCTAACCCTAACCCTAACCCTAACACTATCCTAGGGCTGATGCTAACCCTAACCCTAACACTATCCTAGGGCTGATGCTAACCCTAACCCTAACCCTCACACTATCCTAGGACTGATGCTAACCCTAACCCTAACACTATCCTAGGGCTGATGCTAACCCTAACCCTAACCCTAACACTATCCTAATGCGGATGCTAACCCTAACACTAACCCTAACACTATCCTAGGGCTGATGCTAACCCTAACACTAGCACTATCCTAGGGCTGATGCTAACCCTAACCCTAACCCTAACACTATCCTAGGGCTGATGCTGACCCTATCCCTAACCCTAAGACTATCCTAGGGCTGATGCTAACCCTAACCCTAACACTATCCTAGGCCTGATGCTAACCCTAAGCCTAACCCTAACACTATCGTAGGGCTGATGCTAACCCTAACACTAACACTATCCTAGGGCTGACGCTAACCTAACCCTAACCCTAACACTATCCTAGGGCTGATGCTAACCCTAACCCTAACACTATCCTAGGCCTGATGATAACCCTAACCCTAACCCTAACACCATCCTAGGGCTGATGCTAACCCTAACCCTAACACTATCCTAGGGCTGATGCTAACCCTAACACTATCCTAGGGCTGATGCTAACCCTAACCCTAACCCTAACACTATCCTAGAGCTGATGCTAACCCTAACCCTAACCCTAACCCTAACCCTAATACTATCCTAGGGCTGATGGTAACCCTAACCCTAACCCTAACACTATCCTAGGGCTGATGCTAACCCTAACCCTAACTCTAACACTATCCTAGGGCTGAGGCTAACCCTAACCCTAACACTATCCTACGGCTGATGCTAACCCTAACCCTAACCCTAACACTATCCTAAGGCTGATGCTAACCCTAACACTAACACTATCCTAGGCCTGGTGCTAACCCTAACCCTAACCCTAACACTATTCTGGGGCTGATGCTAACCCTAACCCTAATAATATCCTAGGGCTGATGCTAACCCTAACCCTAACCCTAACACTATACTAGGGCTGATGCTATCCCTAACCCTAACCCTAACACTATCCTAGGGCTGATGCTAACCCTAACCCTAACCCTAATACTATCCTAGGGCTGATGCTAACCCTAACCCTAACCCTAACACTATCCTAGGGCTGATGCTAACCCTAACCCTAACCCTAACACTATCCTAGGGCTGATGCTAACCCTAACCCTAACACTATCCTAGGCCTGATGATAACCCTACCCCTAACCCTAACACTATCCTAAGTCTGATGCTAACCCTAGCCCTCACACTATCCTAGGCCTGATGATAACCCTAACCCTAACCTTAACACTATCCTAGGGCTGATGCTAACCCTAACCCTAACCCTAACACTATCCTAGAGCTGATGCTAACCCTAACCCTAACACTATCCTAGGCCTGATGATAACCCTAACCCTAACCCTGACACTATCCTAGGGCTGATGCTAACCCTAACCCTAACACTATCCTAGGGCTGATGCTAACCCTAACCCTAACCCTAACACTATCCTAGGCCTGATCCTAACCCTATCCCTAACCCTAACACTCTCCTAGGGCTGAGGGTAACCCTAACCCTAACACTATCCTAGGGCTGATGCTAACCCTAACCCTAACCCAAACACTATCCTAGGGTTGATGCTAACCCTAACCCTAACACTATCCTAGGGCTGATGCTAACCCTAACCCTAACCCTAACACTATCCTTGGGCTGATGCTAACCCTAACCCTAACACTATCCTGGGCCTGATGCTAACCCTAACCCTAACCCTAACACTATGCTAGGGCTGATGCTAACCCTAACCCTAACACTATCCTTGGGCTGATGCTAACACTAACCCTAACCCTAACAATATCCTAGGGCAGATGCTAACCCTAACGCTAACCCTAACACTATCCTTGAACTGATGCTAACCTTAACCCTAACCCTAACACTATCCTAGGCCTGATGATAACCCTAACCCTAACCCTAACACTATCCTAGGGTTTATGTTAACCCTAACCCTAACACTATCCTAGGGCTGATGCTAACCCTAACCCTAACCCTAACACTATCCTAGGGCAGATGCTAACCCTAACCCTAACCCTAACACTATCCTAGGGCTGATGCTAACCCTAACACTAACACTATCCTAGGGCCGATGCTAACCCTAACCCTAACCCTAACATTATCCTAGGACTGATGCTAACCCTAACCCTAACTCTAACACTATCTTAGGGCTGAGGCTAACCCTAACCCTAACACTATCCTACGGCTGATGCTAACCCTAACCCTAACCCTAACACTATCCTAGGGCTGATGCTAACCCTAACCCTAACACTATCCTAGGGCTGATGCTAACCCTAACCCTAACCCTCACACTATCCTAGGACTGATGCTAACCCTAACCCTAACACTATCCTAGGGCTGATGCTAACCCTAACCCTAACCCTAACACTATCCTAATGCGGATGCTAACCCTAACACTAACCCTAACACTATCCTAGGGCTGATGCTAACCCTAACACTAGCACTATCCTAGGGCTGATGCTAACCCTAACCCTAACCCTAACACTATCCTAGGGCTGATGCTAACCCTATCCCTAACCCTAAGACTATCCTAGGGCTGATGCTAACCCTAACCCTAACACTATCCTAGGCCTGATGCTAACCCTAAGCCTAACCCTAACACTATCGTAGGGCTGATGCTAACCCTAACACTAACACTATCCTAGGGCTGATGCTAACCTAACCCTAACCCTAACACTATCCTAGGCCTGATGATAACCCTAACCCTAACCCTAACACCATCCTAGGGCTGATGCTAACCCTAACCCTAACACTATCCTAGGGCTGATGCTAACCCTAACCCTAACCCTAACACTATCCTAGGGCTGATGCTAACCCTAACCCTAACCCTAACACTATCCTAGAGCTGATGCTAACCCTAACCCTAACCCTAACCCTAACCCTAATACTATCCTAGGGCTGATGGTAACCCTAACCCTAACCCTAACACTATCCTAGGGCTGATGCTAACCCTAACCCTAACTCTAACACTATCCTAGGGCTGAGGCTAACCCTAACCCTAACACTATCCTACGGCTGATGATAACCCTAACCCTAACCCTAACACTATCCTAAGGCTGATGCTAACCCTAACACTAACACTATCCTAGGCCTGGTGCTAACCCTAACCCTAACCCTAACACTATTCTGGGGCTGATGCTAACCCTAACCCTAATAATATCCTAGGGCTGATGCTAACCCTAACCCTAACCCTAACACTATACTAGGGCTGATGCTATCCCTAACCCTAACCCTAACACTATCCTAGGGCTGATGCTAACCCTAACCCTAACCCTAATACTATCCTAGGGCTGATGCTAACCCTAACCCTAACCCTAACACTATCCTAGGGCTGATGCTAACCCTAACCCTAACCCTAACACTATCCTAGGGCTGATGCTAACCCTAACCCTAACACTATCCTAGGCCTGATGATAACCCTACCCCTAACCCTAACACTATCCTAAGTCTGATGCTAACCCTAGCCCTCACACTATCCTAGGCCTGATGATAACCCTAACCCTAACCTTAACACTATCCTAGGGCTGATGCTAACCCTAACCCTAACCCTAACACTATCCTAGAGCTGATGCTAACCCTAACCCTAACACTATCCTAGGCCTGATGATAACCCTAACCCTAACCCTGACACTATCCTAGGGCTGATGCTAACCCTAACCCTAACACTATCCTAGGGCTGATGCTAACCCTAACCCTAACCCTAACACTATCCTAGGCCTGATCCTAACCCTAACCCTAACCCTAACACTCTCCTAGGGCTGAGGGTAACCCTAACCCTAACACTATCCTAGGGCTGATGCTAACCCTAACCCTAACCCAAACACTATCCTAGGGTTGATGCTAACCCTAACCCTAACACTATCCTAGGGCTGATGCTAACCCTAACCCTAACCCTAACACTATCCTTGGGCTGATGCTAACCCTAACCCTAACACTATCCTGGGCCCGATGCTAACCCTAACCCTAACCCTAACACTATCCTAGGGCTGATGCTTACCCTACCCCTAACACTATCCTTGGGCTGATGCTAACCCTAACCCTAACCCTAACACTATCCTAGGGCAGATGCTAACCCTAACGCTAACCCTAACACTATCCTTGAACTGATCCTAACCCTAACCCTAACCCTAACACTATCCTAGGCCTGATGATAACCCTAACCCTAACCCTAACACTATCCTAGGATTTATGTTAACCCTAACCCTAACACTATCCTAGGGCTGATGCTAACCCTAACCCTAACCCTAACACTATA
This sequence comes from Lemur catta, assembly GCF_020740605.2. Taxonomy (NCBI): domain Eukaryota; kingdom Metazoa; phylum Chordata; class Mammalia; order Primates; family Lemuridae; genus Lemur; species Lemur catta. The sequence continues at coordinate 1,315,367 of NW_025423859.1, read as the reverse complement.
CTAGGGCTGATGCTATCCCTAACCCTAACCCTAACACTATCCTAGGGCTGATGCTAACCCTAACCCTAACCCTAATACTATCCTAGGGCTGATGCTAACCCTAACCCTAACCCTAACACTATCCTAGGGCTGATGCTAACCCTAACCCTAACCCTAACACTATCCTAGGGCTGATGCTAACCCTAACCCTAACACTATCCTAGGCCTGATGATAACCCTACCCCTAACCCTAACACTATCCTAAGTCTGATGCTAACCCTAGCCCTCACACTATCCTAGGCCTGATGATAACCCTAACCCTAACCTTAACACTATCCTAGGGCTGATGCTAACCCTAACCCTAACCCTAACACTATCCTAGAGCTGATGCTAACCCTAACCCTAACACTATCCTAGGCCTGATGATAACCCTAACCCTAACCCTGACACTATCCTAGGGCTGATGCTAACCCTAACCCTAACACTATCCTAGGGCTGATGCTAACCCTAACCCTAACCCTAACACTATCCTAGGCCTGATCCTAACCCTATCCCTAACCCTAACACTCTCCTAGGGCTGAGGGTAACCCTAACCCTAACACTATCCTAGGGCTGATGCTAACCCTAACCCTAACCCAAACACTATCCTAGGGTTGATGCTAACCCTAACCCTAACACTATCCTAGGGCTGATGCTAACCCTAACCCTAACCCTAACACTATCCTTGGGCTGATGCTAACCCTAACCCTAACACTATCCTGGGCCTGATGCTAACCCTAACCCTAACCCTAACACTATGCTAGGGCTGATGCTAACCCTAACCCTAACACTATCCTTGGGCTGATGCTAACACTAACCCTAACCCTAACAATATCCTAGGGCAGATGCTAACCCTAACGCTAACCCTAACACTATCCTTGAACTGATGCTAACCTTAACCCTAACCCTAACACTATCCTAGGCCTGATGATAACCCTAACCCTAACCCTAACACTATCCTAGGGTTTATGTTAACCCTAACCCTAACACTATCCTAGGGCTGATGCTAACCCTAACCCTAACCCTAACACTATCCTAGGGCAGATGCTAACCCTAACCCTAACCCTAACACTATCCTAGGGCTGATGCTAACCCTAACACTAACACTATCCTAGGGCCGATGCTAACCCTAACCCTAACCCTAACATTATCCTAGGACTGATGCTAACCCTAACCCTAACTCTAACACTATCTTAGGGCTGAGGCTAACCCTAACCCTAACACTATCCTACGGCTGATGCTAACCCTAACCCTAACCCTAACACTATCCTAGGGCTGATGCTAACCCTAACCCTAACACTATCCTAGGGCTGATGCTAACCCTAACCCTAACCCTCACACTATCCTAGGACTGATGCTAACCCTAACCCTAACACTATCCTAGGGCTGATGCTAACCCTAACCCTAACACTATCCTAATGCGGATGCTAACCCTAACACTAACCCTAACACTATCCTAGGGCTGATGCTAACCCTAACACTAGCACTATCCTAGGGCTGATGCTAACCCTAACCCTAACCCTAACACTATCCTAGGGCTGATGCTAACCCTATCCCTAACCCTAAGACTATCCTAGGGCTGATGCTAACCCTAACCCTAACACTATCCTAGGCCTGATGCTAACCCTAAGCCTAACCCTAACACTATCGTAGGGCTGATGCTAACCCTAACACTAACACTATCCTAGGGCTGATGCTAACCTAACCCTAACCCTAACACTATCCTAGGCCTGATGATAACCCTAACCCTAACCCTAACACCATCCTAGGGCTGATGCTAACCCTAACCCTAACACTATCCTAGGGCTGATGCTAACCCTAACCCTAACCCTAACACTATCCTAGGGCTGATGCTAACCCTAACCCTAACCCTAACACTATCCTAGAGCTGATGCTAACCCTAACCCTAACCCTAACCCTAACCCTAATACTATCCTAGGGCTGATGGTAACCCTAACCCTAACCCTAACACTATCCTAGGGCTGATGCTAACCCTAACCCTAACTCTAACACTATCCTAGGGCTGAGGCTAACCCTAACCCTAACACTATCCTACGGCTGATGATAACCCTAACCCTAACCCTAACACTATCCTAAGGCTGATGCTAACCCTAACACTAACACTATCCTAGGCCTGGTGCTAACCCTAACCCTAACCCTAACACTATTCTGGGGCTGATGCTAACCCTAACCCTAATAATATCCTAGGGCTGATGCTAACCCTAACCCTAACCCTAACACTATACTAGGGCTGATGCTATCCCTAACCCTAACCCTAACACTATCCTAGGGCTGATGCTAACCCTAACCCTAACCCTAATACTATCCTAGGGCTGATGCTAACCCTAACCCTAACCCTAACACTATCCTAGGGCTGATGCTAACCCTAACCCTAACCCTAACACTATCCTAGGGCTGATGCTAACCCTAACCCTAACACTATCCTAGGCCTGATGATAACCCTACCCCTAACCCTAACACTATCCTAAGTCTGATGCTAACCCTAGCCCTCACACTATCCTAGGCCTGATGATAACCCTAACCCTAACCTTAACACTATCCTAGGGCTGATGCTAACCCTAACCCTAACCCTAGCACTATCCTAGAGCTGATGCTAACCCTAACCCTAACACTATCCTAGGCCTGATGATAACCCTAACCCTAACCCTGACACTATCCTAGGGCTGATGCTAACCCTAACCCTAACACTATCCTAGGGCTGATGCTAACCCTAACCCTAACCCTAACACTATCCTAGGCCTGATCCTAACCCTAACCCTAACCCTAACACTCTCCTAGGGCTGAGGGTAACCCTAACCCTAACACTATCCTAGGGCTGATGCTAACCCTAACCCTAACCCAAACACTATCCTAGGGTTGATGCTAACCCTAACCCTAACACTATCCTAGGGCTGATGCTAACCCTAACCCTAACCCTAACACTATCCTTGGGCTGATGCTAACCCTAACACTAACACTATCCTGGGCCCGATGCTAACCCTAACCCTAACCCTAACACTATCCTAGGGCTGATGCTTACCCTAACCCTAACACTATCCTTGGGCTGATGCTAACCCTAACCCTAACCCTAACACTATCCTAGGGCAGATGCTAACCCTAACGCTAACCCTAACACTATCCTTGAACTGATCCTAACCCTAACCCTAACCCTAACACTATCCTAGGCCTGATGATAACCCTAACCCTAACCCTAACACTATCCTAGGATTTATGTTAACCCTAACCCTAACACTATCCTAGGGCTGATGCTAACCCTAACCCTAACCCTAACACTATCCTAGGGCGGATGCTAACCCTAACTCTAACCCTAACACTATCCTAGGGCTGATGCTAACCCTAACACTAACACTATCCTAGGGCTGATGCTAACCCTAACCCTAACCCTAACATTATCCTAGGGCGGATGCTAACCCTAACCCTAACCCTAACACTATCCTAGGGCTGATGCTAACCCTAACCCTAACCCTAACACTATCCTGGGGTGGATGCTAACCCTAACCCTAACCCTAACACTAACCTAGGGCTGATGCTAACCCTAACACTAACACTATCCTAGGGCTGATGCTAACCCTAACCCTAACCCTAACATTATCCTAGGGCGGATGCTAACGCTAACCCTAACCCTAACACTATCCTAGGGCTGATGCTAACCCTAACCCTAACACTCTCCTAGGCCTGATGCTAACCCTAACCCTAACCCTAACACTATCCTAGGGCTGATGCTAACCCTAACCCTAACACTATCCTAGGGCTGATGCTAACCCTAACACTAACACTATCCTAGGGCTGATGCTAACCCTAACCCTAACCCTAACACTATCCTAGGGCTGATGCTAACCCTAACCCTAACTCTAACACTATCTTAGGGCTGAGGCTAACCCTAACCCTAACACTATCCTACGGCTGATGCTAACCCTAACCCTAACCCTAACACTATCCTAGGGCTGATGCTAACCCTAACCCTAACACTATCCTAGGCCTGATGCTAACCCTAACCATAACCCTAACACTATCCTAGGGCTGATGCTAACCCTAACCCTAACACTATCCTATGGCTGATGCTAACCCTAACCCTAACCCTAACACTATCCTAGGGCTGATGCTAACCCTAACCCTAACTCTAACACTATCTTAGGGCTGAGGCTATCCCTAACCCTAACACTATCCTACGGCTGATGCTAACCCGAACCCTAACCCTAACACTATCCTAGGGCTGATGCTTATCCTAACCATAACACTATCCTAGGCCTGATGCTAACCCTAACCCTAACCCTAACTCTATCCTAGGGTTGATGCTAACCCTAACCCTAACACTATCCTAGGGCTGATGCTAACCGTAATCCTAACCCTAACACTATCCTAGGGCTGATGCTAACCCTAACCCTAACACTATCCTAGGCCTGATGATAACCCTAACCCTAAACCTAACACTATCCTAGGGCTGATGCTAACCCTAACCCTAACACTATCCTAAGGATGATGCTAACCCTAACCCTAACCCTAACACTATCCTAAGTCTGATGCTAACCCTAGCCCTCACACTATCCTAGGCCTGATGATAACCCTAACCCTAACCTTAACACTATCCTAGGGCTGATGCTAACCCTAACCCTAACCCTAACACTATCCTAGAGCTGATGCTAACCCTAACCCTAACACTATCCTAGGCCTGATGATAACCCTAACCCTAACCCTGACACTATCCTAGGGCTGATGCTAACCCTAACCCTAACACTATCCTAAGGCTGATGCTAACCCTAACCCTAACCCTAACACTATCCTAGGCCTGATGCTAACCCTATCCCTAACCCTAACACTCTCCTAGGGCTCAGGCTAACCCTAACCCTAACACTATCCTAGGGCTGATGCTAACCCTAACCCTAACCCAAACACTATCCTAGGGTTGATGCTAACCCTAACCCTAACACTATCCTAGGGCTGATGCTAACCCTAACCCTAACCCTAACACTATCCTTGGGCTGATGCTAACCCTAACCCTAACACTATCCTGGGCCTGATGCTAACCCTAACCCTAACCCTAACACTATCCTAGGGCTGATGCTAACCCTAACCCTAACACTATCCTTGGGCTGATGCTAACCCTAACCCTAACCCTAACACTATCCTAGGGCAGATGCTAACCCTAACGCTAACCCTAACTCTATCCTTGAACTGATGCTAACCCTAACCCTAACCCTAACACTATCCTAGGCCTGATAATAACCCTAACCCTAACCCTAACACTATCCTAGGGTTTATGTTAACCCTAACCCTAACACTATCCTAGGGTTGATGCTAACCCTAACCCTAAACCTAACACTATCCTAGGGCCGATGCTAACCCTAACCCTAACCCTAACACTATCCTAGGGCTGATGCTAACCCTAACACTAACACTATCCTAGGGCTGATGCTAACCCTAACCCTAACCCTAACATTATCCTAGGGCGGATGCTAACCCTAACCCTAACCCTAACACTATCCTAGGGCTGATGCTAACCCTAACACTAACACTATCCTAGGCCTGATGCTAACCCTGACCCTAACCCTAACACTTTCCTAGGGCTGATGCTAACCCTAAACCTAACACTATCCTAGGGCTGATGCTAACCCTAACACTAACACTATCCTAGGGCTGATGCTAGCCCTAACCCTAACCCTAACACTCTCCAAGGGCTGATGCTAACCCTAACCCTAACCCTAACACTATCCTAGGGCTGATGCTAACCCTAACACTAACACTATCCTAGGGCTGATGCTAGCCCTAACCCTAACCCTAACCCTAACACTCTCCAAGGCCTGATGCTAACCCTAACCCTAACCCTAACACTATCCTAGGGCTGATGCTAACCCTAACCAAAACTCTAACACTATCTTAGAGCTGAGGCTAACCGTAACCCTAACACTATCCTATGGCTGATGCTAACCCTAACCCTAACCCTAACACTATCCTAGGGCTGATGCTAAATCTAACCCTAACACTATCCTAGGCCTGATGCTAACCCTAACCCTAACCCTAACACTATCCTAGGGCTGATGCTAACCCTAAACCTAACACTATCCTAGGGCTGATGCTAACCCTAACCCTAACCCTAACACTATCCTAGGGCTGATGCTAACCCTAACCCTAACTCTAACACTATCTTAGGGCTGAGGCTAACCCTAACCCTAACACTATCCTACGGCTGATGCTAACCCTAACCCTAACCCTAACACTATCCTAGGGCTGATGCTAACCCTAACCAAAACTCTAACACTATCTTAGAGCTGAGGCTAACCATAACCCTAACACTATCCTATGGCTGATGCTAACCCTAACCCTAACCCTAACACTATCCTAGGGCTGATGCTAAATCTAACCCTAACACTATCCTAGGCCTGATGCTAACCCTAACCCTAACCCTAACACTATCCTAGGGCTGATGCTAACCCTAAACCTAACACTATCCTAGGGCTGATGCTAACCCTAACCCTAACCCTAACACTATCCTAGGGCTGATGCTAACCCTAACCCTAACTCTAACACTATCTTAGGGCTGAGGCTAACCCTAACCCTAACACTATCCTACGGCTGATGCTAACCCTAACCCTAACCCTAACACTATCCTAGGGCTGATGCTAACCCTAACCCTAACCCTAACACTATCCTAAGTCTGATGCTAACCCTAGCCCTCACACTATCCTAGGCCTGATGATAACCCTAACCCTAACCTTAACACTATCCTAGGGCTGATGCTAACCCTAACCCTAACCCTAACACTATCCTAGAGCTGATGCTAACCCTAACCCTAACACTATCCTAGGCCTGATGATAACCCTAATCCTAACCCTGACACTATCCCAGGGCTGATGCTAACCCTAACAATAACACTATCCTAGGGCTGATGCTAACCCTAACCCTAACCCTAACACTATCCTAGGCCTGATGCTAACCCTATCCCTAATCCTAACACTCTCCTAGGACTGAGGGTAACCCTAACCCTAACACTATCCTAGGGCTGATGCTAACCCTAACCCTAACCCAAACAGTATCCTAGGGTTGATGCTAACAATAACCCTAACACTATCCTAGGGCTGATGCTAACCCTAACCCTAACCCTAACACTATCCTTGGGCTGATGCTAACCCTAACACTAACACTATCCTGGGCCTGATGCTAACCCTAACCCTAACCCTAACACTATCCTAGGGCTGATGCTAACCCTAACCCTAACCCTAACACTATCCTTGAACTGATGCTAACCCTAACCCTAACCCCAGCACTATCCTAGGCCTGATGATAACCCTAACCCTAACCCTAACACTATCCTAGGATTTATGTTAACCCTAACCCTCACAGTATCCTAGGGCTGATGCTAACCCTAACCCTAACCCTAACACTATCCTAGGGCGGATGCTAACCCTAACCCTAACCCTAACACTATCCTAGGGCTGATGCTAACCCTAACACTAACACTATCCTAGGGCTGATGCTAACCCTAACCCTAACCCTAACATTATCCTAGGGCGGATGCTAACCCTAACCCTAACCCTAACACTATCCTAGGGCTGATGCTAACCCTAACACTAACACTATCCTAGGCCTGATGCTAACCCTAACCCTAACCCTAACACTATCCTAGGGCTGATGCTAACCCTAACCCTAACACTATCCTAGGGCTGATGCTAACCCTAACACTAACACTATCCTAGGGCTGATGCTAACCCTAACCCTAACCCTAACACTCTCCAAATGCTGATGCTAACCCTAACCCTAACCCTAACACTATCCTAGGGCTGATGCTAACCCTAACCCTAACTCTAACACTATCTTAGGCCTGAGGCTAACCCTAACCCTAACACTATCCTACGGCTGATGCTAACCCTAACCCTAACCCTAACACTATCCTAGGGCTGATGCTAACCCTAAACCTAACACTATCCTAGGCCTGATGCTAACCCTGACCCTAAACCTAACACTATCCTAGGGCTGATGCTAACCCTAACCTTAACACTATCCTAGGGCTGATGCTAACCCTAACCCTAACCCTAACACTATCCTAGGGCTGATGCTAACCCTAACCCTAACACTATCATAGGCCTGATGATAACCCTAACCCTAACCCTAACACTATCCTAGGGCTGATGCTAACCCTAACCCTAACACTATCCTAGGGCTGATGCTAACCCTAACCCTAACCCTAACACTATCCTAAGTCTGATGCTAACCCTAGACCTCACACTATACTAGGCCTGATGATAACCATAACCCTAACATTAACACTATCCTAGGGCTGATGCTAACCCTAACCCTAACCCTAACACTATCCTAGAGCTGATGCTAACCCTAACCCTAACACTATCCTAGGCCTGATGATAACCCTAACCCTAACCCTGACACTATCCTAGGGCTGATGCTAACCCTAACCCTAACACTATCCTAGGGCTGATGCTAACCCTAACCCTAACCCTAACACTATCCTAGGCCTGATGCTAACCCTATCCCTAACCCTAACACTCTCCTAGGGCTGAGGCTAACCCTAACCCTAACACTATCCTAGGGCTGATGCTAACCCTAACCCTAACCCAAACACTATCCTAGGGTTGATGCTAACCCTAACCCTAACACTATCCTAGGGCTGATGCTAACCCTAACCCTAACCCTAACACTATCCTTGGACTGATGCTAACCCTAACACTAACACTATCCTGGGCCTGATGCTAACCCTAACCCTAACCCTAACACTATCCTAGGGCTGATGGTAACCCTAACCCTAACACTATCCTTGGGCTGATGCTAACCCTAACCCTAACCCTAACAATATCCTAGGGCAGATGCTAACCCTAACCCTAACCCTAACACTATCCTTGGGCTGATGCTAACCCTAACCCTAACACTATCCTGGGCCTGATGCTAACCCTAACCCTAACCCTAACACTATCCTAGGGCTGATGCTAACCCTAACCCTAACACTATCCTTGGGCTGATGCTAACACTAACCCTAACCCTAACAATATCCTAGGGCAGATGCTAACCCTAACGCTAACCCTAACACTATCCTTGAACTGATGCTAACCCTAACCCTAACCCTAACACTATCCTAGGCCTGATGATAACCCTAACCCTAACCCTAACACTATCATAGGGTTTATGTTAACCCTAACCCTAACACTATCCTAGGGCTGATGCTAACCCTAACCCTAACCCTAACACTATCCTAGGGCGGATGCTAACCCTAACCCAACCCTAACAGTATCCTAGGGATGATGCTAACCCTAACACTAACACTATCCTAGGGCTGATGCTAACCCTAACCCTAACCCTAACATTATCCTAGGACTGATGCTAACCCTAACCCTAACTCTAACACTATCTTAGGGCTGAGGCTAACCCTAACCCTAACACTATCCTACGGCTGATGCTAACCCTAACCCTAACCCTAACACTATCCTAGGGCTGATGCTAACCCTAACCCTAACACTATCCTAGGGCTGATGCTAACCCTAACCCTAACCCTCACACTATCCTAGGACTGATGCTAACCCTAACCCTAACACTATCCTAGGGCTGATGCTAACCCTAACCCTAACCCTAACACTATCCTAGGGCTGATGCTAACCCTAACCCTAACCCTAAGACTATTCTAGGGCTGATGCTAACCCTAACCCTAACACTATCCTAGGCCTGATGCTAACCCTAAGCCTAACCCGAACACTATCGTAGGGCTGATGCTAACCCTAACCCTAACACTATCCTAGGGCTGATGCTAACCTAACCCTAACCCTAACACTATCCTAGGGCTGATGCTAACCCTAACCCTAACACTATCCTAGGCCTGATGATAACCCTAACCCTAACCCTAACACCATCCTAGGGCTGATGCTAACCCTAACCCTAACACTATCCTAGGGCTGATGCTAACCCTAACCCTAACCCTAACACTATCCTAGGGCTGATGCTAACCCTAACCCTAACCCTAACACTATCCTAGAGCTGATGCTAACCCTAACCCTAACCCTAACCCTAACCCTAATACTATCCTAGGGCTGATGCTAACCCTAACCCTAACCCTAACACTATCCTAGGGCTGATGCTAACCCTAACCCTAACTCTAACACTATCCTAGGGCTGAGGCTAACCCTAACCAAAACACTAACACTATTCTGGGGCTGATGCTAACCCTAACCCTAATAATATCCTAGGGCTGATGCTAACCATAACCCTAACCCTAACACTATCCTAGGGCTGATGCTATCCCTAACCCTAACCCTAACACTATCCTAGGGCTGATGCTAACCCTAACCCTAACCCTAATACTATCCTAGGGCTGATGCTAACCCTAACCCTAACCCTAACACTATCCTATGGCTGATGCTAACCCTAACCCTAACCCTAACACTATCCTAGGGCTGATGCTAACCCTAACCCTAACACTATCCTAGGCCTGATGATAACCCTACCCCTAACCCTAACACTATCCTAAGTCTGATGCTAACCCTAGCCCTCACACTATCCTAGGCCTGATGATAACCCTAACCCTAACCTTAACACTATCCTAGGGCTGATGCTAACCCTAACCCTAACCCTAACACTATCCTAGAGCTGATGCTAACCCTAACCCTAACACTATCCTAGGCCTGATGATAACCCTAACCCTAACCCTGACACTATCCTAGGGCTGATGCTAACCCTAACCCTAACACTACCCTAGGGCTGATGCTAACCCTAACCCTAACCCTAACACTATCCTAGGCCTGATGCTAACCCTATCCCTAACCCTAACACTCTCCTAGGGCTGAGGGTAACCCTAACCCTAACACTATCCTAGGGCTGATGCTAACCCTAACCCTAACCCAAACACTATCCTAGGGTTGATGCTAACCCTAACCCTAACACTATCCTAGGGCTGATGCTAACCCTAACCCTAACCCTAACACTATCCTTGGGCTGATGCTAACCCTAACCCTAACACTATCCTGGGCCTGATCCTAACCCTAACCCTAACCCTAACACTATCCTAGGGCTGATGCTTACCCTATCCCTAACACTATCCTTGGGCTGATGCTAACCCTAACCCTAACCCTAACACTATCCTAGGGCAGATGCTAACCCTAACGCTAACCCTAACACTATCCTTGAACTGATCCTAACCCTAACCCTAACCCTAACACTATCCTAGGCCTGATGATAACCCTAACCCTAACCCTAACACTATCCTAGGATTTATGTTAACCCTAACCCTAACACTATCCTAGGGCTGATGCTAACCCTAACCCTAACCCTAACACTATCCTAGGGCGGATGCTAACCCTAACTCTAACCCTAACACTATCCTAGGGCTGATGCTAACCCTAACACTAACACTATCCTAGGGCTGATGCTAACCCTAACCCTAACCCTAACATTATCCTAGGGCGGATGCTAACCCTAACCCTAACCCTAACACTATCCTAGGGCTGATGCTAACCCTAACTCTAACACTATCCTAGGCCTGACGCTAACCCTAACCCTAACCCTAACACTATCCTAGGGCTGATGCTAACCCTAACCTTAACACTATCCTAGGGCTGATGCTAACCCTAACACTAACACTATCCTAGGGCTGATGCTAACCCTAACCCTAACACTCTCCAAGGGCTGATGCTAACCCTAACCCTAACCCTAACACTATCCTAGGGCTGATGCTAACCCTAACCCTAATTCTAACACTATCTTAGGGCTGAGGCTAACCCTAACCCTAACACTATCCTACGGCTGATGCTAACCCTAACCCTAACCCTAACACTATCCTAGGGCTGATGCTAACCCTAACCCTAACACTATCCTAGGCCTGATGCTAACCCTAACCCTAACCCTAACACTATCCTAGGGCTGATGCTAACCCTAACCCTAACACTATCCTAGGGCTGATGCTAACCCTAACCCTAACCCTAACACTATCCTAGGGCTGATGCTAACCCTAACCCTAACACTATCCTAGGCCTGATGATAACCCTAACCCTAACCCTAACACTATCCTAGGGCTGATGCTAACCCTAACCCTAACCCTATCCTAGGGCTGATGCTAACCCTAACCTTAACACTATCCTAAGTCTGATGCTAACCCTAGACCTCACACTATACTAGGCCTGATGATAACCATAACCCTAACCTTAACACTATCCTAGGGCTGATGCTAACCCTAACCCTAAGCCTAACACTATCCTAGAGCTGATGCTAACCCTAACCCTAACACTATCCTAGGCCTGATGATAACCCTAACACTAACCCTGACCCTATCCTAGGGCTGATGCTAACCCTAACCCTAACACTATCCTAGGGCTGATGCTAACCCTAACCCTAACCCTAACACTATCCTAGGCCTGATGCTAACCCTATCCCTAACCCTAACACTCTCCTAGGGCTGAGGCTAACCCTAACCCAAACACCATCCTAGGGCTGATGCGAACCCTAACCCTAACCCAAACACTATCCTAGGGTTGATGCTAACCCTAACCCTAACACTATCCTAGGGCTGATGCTAACCCTAACCCTAACCCTAACACTATCCTTGGACTGATGCTAACCCTAACCCTAACACTATCCTGGGCCTGATGCTAACCCTAACCCTAACCCTAACACTATCCTAGGGCTGATGGTAACCCTAACCATAACACTATCCTTGGGCTGATGCTAACCCTAACCATAACACTAACAATATCCTAGGGCAGATGCTAACCCTAACCCTAACCCTAACACTATCCTTGGGCTGATGCTAACCCTAACCCTATCACTATCCTGGGCCTGATGCTAACCCTAACCCTAACCCTAACACTATCCTAGGGCTGATGCTAACCCTAACCCTAACACTATCAGTGGGCAGATGCTAACCCTAACCCTAACCCTAACAATATCCTAGGGCAGATGCTAACCCTAACGCTAACCCTAACACTATCCTTGAACTGATGCTAACCCTAACCCTAACCCTAACACTATCCTAGGCCTGATGATAACCCTAACCCTAACCCTAACACTATCCTAGGGTTTATGTTAACCCTAACGCTAACACTATCCTAGGGCTGATGCTAACCCTAACCCTAACCCTAACACTATCCTAGGGCGGATGCTAACCCTAACCCTAACACTAACACTATCCTACGGCTGATGCTAACCCTAACACTAACACTATCCTAGGGCTGATGATAACCCTAACACTAACCCTAACATTATCCTAGGGCTGATGATAACCCTAACCCTAACTCTAACACTATCTTAGGGCTGAGGCTAACCCCAACCCTAACACTATCCTATGGCTGATGTTAACCCTAACCCTAACCCTAACACTATCCTAGGACTGATGCTAACCCTAACCCTAACACTATCCTAGGGCTGATGCTAACCATAACCCTAACCCTAACACTATCCTAGGGCTGATGCTAACCCTAACCCTAACCCTAACACTATCCTAGGGCGGATGCTAACCCTAACCCTAACCCTAACATTATCCTAGGGCTGATGCTAACCCTAACACTAACACTATCCTAGGGCTGATGCTAACCCTTACCCTAACCCTAAGACTATCCTAGGGCTGATGCTAACCCTAACCCTAACACTATCCTAGGGCTGATGCTAACCCTAAGCCTAACCCTAACACTATCGTAGGGCTGATGCTAACCCTAAACCTAACACTATCCTAGGGCTGATGCTAACCTAACCCTAACCCTAACACTATCCTAGGGCTGATGCTAACCCTAACCCTAACACTATCCTAGGCCTGATGATAACCCTAACCCTAACCCTAACACCATCCTAGGGCTGATGCTAACCCTAACCCTAATCCTAACACTGTCCTAGGGCTGATGCTAACCCTAACCCTAACACTATCCTAGGCCTGATGCTAACCCTAACCCTAACCCTAACACTATCCTAGGGCTGATGCTAACCCTAACCCTAACCCTAACACTATCCTAGAGCTGATGCTAACCCTAACCCTAAACCTAACCCTAACCCTAATACTATCCTAGGGCTGATGCTAACCCTAACCCTAACCCTAACACTATCCTAGGGCTGATGCTAACCCTAACCCTAACTCTAACACTATCCTAGGGCTGAGGCTAACCCTAACCCTAACACTATCCTACGGCTGATGCTAACCCTAACCCTAACCCTAACACTATCCTAAGGCTGATGCTAACCCTAACACTAACACTATCCTAGGCCTGGTGCTAACCCTAACCCTAACCCTAACACTATTCTAGGGCTGATGCTAACCATAACCCTAATAATATCCTAGGGCTGATGCTAACCCTAACCCTAACCCTAACACTATCCTAGGGCTGATGCTATCCCTAACCCTAACCCTAACACTATCCTAGGGGTGATGCTAACCCTATCCCTAACCCTAATACTATCCTAGGGCTGATGCTAACCCTAACCCTAACCCTAACACTATCCTAGGGCTGATGCTAACCCTAACCCTAACAATATCCTAGGCCTGATGATAACCCTAAACCTAACCCTAACACTATCCTAGGGCTGATGCTAAACCTAACCCTAACACTATCCTAGGGCTGATGCTAACCCTAACCCTAACACTATCCTAGGCCTGATGATAACCCTAACCCTAACCCTAACACCATCCTAGGGCTGATGCTAACCCTAACCCTAACACTATACTAGGGCTGATGCTAACCCTAACCCTAACCCTAACACTATCCTAGGGCTGATGCTAACCCTAACCCTAACCCTAACACTATCCTAGAGCTGATGCTAACCCTAACCCTAACCCTAACCCTAACCCTAATACTATCCTAGGGCTGATGCTAACCCTAACCCTAACCCTAACACTATCCTAGGGCTGATGCTAACCCTAACCCTAACTCTAACACTATCCTAGGGCTGAGGCTAACCCTAACCCTAACACTAACACTATTCTGGGGCTGATGCTAACCCTAACCCTAATAATATCCTAGGGCTGATGCTAACCCTAACCCTAACCCTAACACTATCCTAGGGCTGATGCTATCCCTAACCCTAACCCTAACACTATCCTAGGGCTGATGCTAACCCTAACCCTAACCCTAATACTATCCTAGGGCTGATGCTAAACCTAACCCTAACCCTAACACTATCCTATGGCTGATGCTAACCCTAACCCTAACCCTAACACTATCCTAGGGCTGATGCTAACCCTAACCCTAACACTATCCTAGGCCTGATGATAACCCTACCCCTAACCCTAACACTATCCTAAGTCTGATGCTAACCCTAGCCCTCACACTATCCTAGGCCTGATGATAACCCTAACCCTAACCTTAACACTATCCTAGGGCTGATGCTAACCCTAACCCTAACCCTAATACTATCCTAGAGCTGATGCTAACCCTAACCCTAACACTATCCTAGGCCTGATGATAACCCTAACCCTAACCCTGACACTATCCTAGGGCTGATGCTAACCCTAACCCTAACACTACCCTAGGGCTGATGCTAACCCTAACCCTAACCCTAACACTATCCTAGGCCTGATGCTAACCCTATCCCTAACCCTAACACTCTCCTAGGGCTGAGGGTAACCCTAACCCTAACACTATCCTAGGGCTGATGCTAACCCTAACCCTAACCCAAACACTATCGTAGGGTTGATGCTAACCCTAACCCTAACACTATCCTAGGGCTGATGCTAACCCTAACCCTAACCCTAACACTATCCTTGGGCTGATGCTAACCCTAACCCTAACACTATCCTGGGCCTGATCCTAACCCTAACCCTAACCCTAACACTATCCTAGGGCTGATGCTTACCCTATCCCTAACACTATCCTTGGGCTGATGCTAACCCTAACCCTAACCCTAACACTATCCTAGGGCAGATGCTAACCCTAACGCTAACCCTAACACTATCCTTGAACTGATCCTAACCCTAACCCTAACCCTAACACTATCCTAGGCCTGATGATAACCCTAACCCTAACCCTAACACTATCCTAGGATTTATGTTAACCCTAACCCTAACACTATCCTAGGGCTGATGCTAACCCTAACCCTAACCCTAACACTATCCTAGGGCGGATGCTAACCCTAACTCTAACCCTAACACTATCCTAGGGCTGATGCTAACCCTAACACTAACACTATCCTAGGGCTGATGCTAACCCTAACCCTAACCCTAACATTATCCTAGGGCGGATGCTAACCCTAACCTTAACCCTAACACTATCCTAGGGCTGATGCTAACCCTAACTCTAACACTATCCTAGGCCTGACGCTAACCCTAACCCTAACCCTAACACTATCCTAGGGCTGATGCTAACCCTAACCCTAACACTATCCTAGGGCTGATGCTAACCCTAACACTAACACTATCCTAGGGCTGATGCTAACCCTAACCCTAACACTCTCCAAGGGCTGATGCTAACCCTAACCCTAACCCTAACACTATCCTAGGGCTGATGCTAACCCTAACCCTAATTCTAACACTATCTTAGGGCTGAGGCTAACCCTAACCCTAACACTATCCTACGGCTGATGCTAACCCTAACCCTAACCCTAACACTATCCTAGGGCTGATGCTAACCCTAACCCTAACACTATCCTAGGCCTGATGCTAACCCTAACCCTAACCCTAACACTATCCTAGGGCTGATGCTAACCCTAACCCTAACACTATCCTAGGGCTGATGCTAACCCTAACCCTAACCCTAACACTATCCTAGGGCTGATGCTAACCCTAACCCTAACACTATCCTAGGCCTGATGATAACCCTAACCCTAACCCTAACACTATCCTAGGGCTGATGCTAACCCTAACCCTAACACTATCCTAGGGCTGATGCTAACCCTAACCTTAACACTATCCTAAGTCTGATGCTAACCCTAGACCTCACACTATACTAGGCCTGATGATAACCATAACCCTAACCTTAACACTATCCTAGGGCTGATGCTAACCCTAACCCTAAGCCTAACACTATCCTAGAGCTGATGCTAACCCTAACCCTAACACTATCCTAGGCCTGATGATAACCCTAACACTAACCCTGACCCTATCCTAGGGCTGATGCTAACCCTAACCCTAACACTATCCTAGGGCTGATGCTAACCCTAACCCTAACCCTAACACTATCCTAGGCCTGATGCTAACCCTATCCCTAACCCTAACACTCTCCTAGGGCTGAGGCTAACCCTAACCCAAACACCATCCTAGGGCTGATGCGAACCCTAACCCTAACCCAAACACTATCCTAGGGTTGATGCTAACCCTAACTCTAACACTATCCTAGGGCTGATGCTAACCCTAACCCTAACCCTAACACTATCCTTGGACTGATGCTAACCCTAACCCTAACACTGTCCTGGGCCTGATGCTAACCCTAACCCTAACCCTAACACTATCCTAGGGCTGATGGTAACCCTAACCATAACACTATCCTTGGGCTGATGCTAACCCTAACCATAACACTAACAATATCCTAGGGCAGATGCTAACCCTAACCCTAACCCTAACACTATCCTTGGGCTGATGCTAACCCTAACCCTATCACTATCCTGGGCCTGATGCTAACCCTAACCCTAACCCTAACACTATCCTAGGGCTGATGCTAACCCTAACCCTAACACTATCAGTGGGCAGATGCTAACCCTAACCCTAACCCTAACAATATCCTAGGGCAGATGCTAACCCTAACGCTAACCCTAACACTATCCTTGAACTGATGCTAACCCTAACCCTAACCCTAACACTATCCTAGGCCTGATGATAACCCTAACCCTAACCCTAAAACTATCCTAGGGTTTATGTTAACCCTAACGCTAACACTATCCTAGGGCTGATGCTAACCCTAACCCTAACCCTAACACTATCCTAGGGCGGATGCTAACCCTAACCCTAACACTAACACTATCCTACGGCTGATGCTAACCCTAACACTAACACTATCCTAGGGCTGATGATAACCCTAACACTAACCCTAACATTATCCTAGGGCTGATGATAACCCTAACCCTAACTCTAACACTATCTTAGGGCTGAGGCTAACCCCAACCCTAACACTATCCTACGGCTGATGTTAACCCTAACCCTAACCCTAACACTATCCTAGGACTGATGCTAACCCTAACCCTAACACTATCCTAGGGCTGATGCTAACCCTAACCCTAACCCTAACACTATCCTAGGGCTGATGCTAACCCTAACCCTAACCCTAACACTATCCTAGGGCGGATGCTAACCCTAACCCTAACCCTAACATTATCCTAGGGCTGATGCTAACCCTAACACTAACACTATCCTAGGGCTGATGCTAACCCTTACCCTAACCCTAAGACTATCCTAGGGCTGATGCTAACCCTAACCCTAACACTATCCTAGGCCTGATGCTAACCCTAAGCCTAACCCTAACACTATCGTAGGGCTGATGCTAACCCTAAACCTAACACTATCCTAGGGCTGATGCTAACCTAACCCTAACCCTAACACTATCCTAGGGCTGATGCTAACCCTAACCCTAACACTATCCTAGGCCTGATGATAACCCTAACCCTAACCCTAACACCATCCTAGGGCTGATGCTAACCCTAACCCTAATCCTAACACTGTCCTAGGGCTGATGCTAACCCTAACCCTAACACTATCCTAGGCCTGATGCTAACCCTAACCCTAACCCTAACACTATCCTAGGGCTGATGCTAACCCTAACCCTAACCCTAACACTATCCTAGAGCTGATGCTAACCCTAACCCTAAACCTAACCCTAACCCTAATACTATCCTAGGGCTGATGCTAACCCTAACCCTAACCCTAACACTATCCTAGGGCTGATGCTAACCCTAACCCTAACTCTAACACTATCCTAGGGCTGAGGCTAACCCTAACCCTAACACTATCCTATGGCTGATGCTAACCCTAACCCTAACCCTAACACTATCCTAAGGCTGATGCTAACCCTAACACTAACACTATCCTAGGCCTGGTGCTAACCCTAACCCTAACCCTAACACTATTCTAGGGCTGATGCTAACCATAACCCTAATAATATCCTAGGGCTGATGCTAACCCTAACCCTAACCCTAACACTATCCTAGGGCTGATGCTATCCCTAACCCTAACCCTAACACTATCCTAGGGGTGATGCTAACCCTATCCCTAACCCTAATACTATCCTAGGGCTGATGCTAACCCTAACCCTAACCCTAACACTATCCTAGGGCTGATGCTAACCCTAACCCTAACAATATCCTAGGCCTGATGATAACCCTAAACCTAACCCTAACACTATCCTAGGGCTGATGCTAAACCTAACCCTAACACTATCCTAGGGCTGATGCTAACCCTAACCCTAACACTATCCTAGGCGTGATGATAACCCTAACCCTAACCCTAACACCATCCTAGGGCTGATGCTAACCCTAACCCTAACACTATCCTAGGGCTGATGCTAACCCTAACCCTAACCCTAACACTATCCTAGGGCTGGTGCTAACCCTAACCCTAACCCTAACACTATCCTAGAGCTGATGCTAACCCTAACCCTAACCCTAACCCTAACCCTAATACTATCCTAGGGCTGATGCTAACCCTAACCCTAACCCTAACACTATCCTAGGGCTGATGCTAACCCTAACCCTAACTCTAACACTATCCTAGGGCTGAGGCTAACCCTAACCCTAACACTAACACTATTCTGGGGCTGATGCTAACCCTAACCCTAATAATATCCTAGGGCTGATGCTAACCCTAACCCTAACCCTAACACTATCCTAGGGCTGATGCTATCCCTAACCCTAACCCTAACACTATCCTAGGGCTGATGCTAACCCTAACCCTAACCCTAATACTATCCTAGGGCTGATGCTAACCCTAACCCTAACCCTAACACTATCCTATGGCTGATGCTAACCCTAACCCTAACCCTAACACTATCCTAGGGCTGATGCTAACCCTAACCCTAACACTATCCTAGGCCTGATGATAACCCTACCCCTAACCCTAACACTATCCTAAGTCTGATGCTAACCCTAGCCCTCACACTATCCTAGGCCTGATGATAACCCTAACCCTAACCTTAACACTATCCTAGGGCTGATGCTAACCCTAACCCTAACCCTAACACTATCCTAGAGCTGATGCTAACCCTAACCCTAACACTATCCTAGGCCTGATGATAACCCTAACCCTAACCCTGACACTATCCTAGGGCTGATGCTAACCCTAACCCTAACACTACCCTAGGGCTGATGCTAACCCTAACCCTAACCCTAACACTATCCTAGGCCTGATGCTAACCCTATCCCTAACCCTAACACTCTCCTAGGGCTGAGGGTAACCCTAACCCTAACACTATCCTAGGGCTGATGCTAACCCTAACCCTAACACTATCCTAGGGCTGATGCTAACCCTAACCCTAACCCTAACACTATCCTTGGGCTGATGCTAACCCTAACCCTAACACTATCCTGGGCCTGATCCTAACCCTAACCCTAACCCTAACACTATCCTAGGGCTGATGCTTACCCTAACCCCAACACTATCCTTGGGCTGATGCTAACCCTAACCCTAACCCTAACACTATCCTAGGGCAGATGCTAACCCTAACGCTAACCCTAACACTATCCTTGAACTGATCCTAACCCTAACCCTAACCCTAACACTATCCTATGCCTGATGATAACCCTAACCCTAACCCTAACACTATCCTAGGATTTATGTTAACCCTAACCCTAACACTATCCTAGGGCTGATGCTAACCCTAACCCTAACCCTAACACTATCCTAGGGCGGATGCTAACCCTAACTCTAACCCTAACACTATCCTAGGGCTGATGCTAACCCTAACACTAACACTATCCTAGGGCTGATGCTAACCCTAACCCTAACCCTAACATTATCCTAGGGCGGATGCTAACCCTAACCCTAACCCTAACACTATCCTAGGGCTGATGCTAACCCTAACTCTAACACTATCCTAGGCCTGACGCTAACCCTAACCCTAACCCTAACACTATCCTAGGGCTGATGCTAACCCTAACCCTAACACTATCCTAGGGCTGATGCTAACCCTAACACTAACACTATCCTAGGGCTGATGCTAACCCTAACCCTAACACTCTCCAAGGGCTGATGCTAACCCTAACCCTAACCCTAACACTATCCTAGGGCTGATGCTAACCCTAACCCTAATTCTAACACTATCTTAGGGCTGAGGCTAACCCTAACCCTAACACTATCCTACGGCTGATGCTAACCCTAACCCTAACCCTAACACTATCCTAGGGCTGATGCTAACCCTAACCCTAACACTATCCTAGGCCTGATACTAACCCTAACCCTAACCCTAACACTATCCTAGGGCTGATGCTAACCCTAACCCTAACACTATCCTAGGGCTGATGCTAACCCTAACCCTAACCCTAACACTATCCTAGGGCTGATGCTAACCCTAACCCTAACACTATCATAGGCCTGATGATAACCCTAACCCTAACCCTAACACTATCCTAGGGCTGATGCTAACCCTAACCCTAACACTATCCTAGGGCTGATGCTAACCCTAACCCTAACACTATCCTAAGTCTGATGCTAACCCTAGACCTCACACTATACTAGGCCTGATGATAACCATAACCCTAACCTTAACACTATCCTAGGGCTGATGCTAACCCTAACCCTAAGCCTAACACTATCCTAGAGCTGATGCTAACCCTAACCCTAACACTATCCTAGGCCTGATGATAACCCTAACACTAACCCTGACCCTATCCTAGGGCTGATGCTAACCCTAACCCTAACACTATCCTAGGGCTGATGCTAACCCTAACCCTAACCCTAACACTATCCTAGGCCTGATGCTAACCCTATCCCTAACCCTAACACTCTCCTAGGGCTGAGGCTAACCCTAACGCAAACACTATCCTAGGGCTGATGCTAACCCTAACCCTAACCCAAACACTATCCTAGGGTTGATGCTAACCCTAACCCTAACACTATCCTAGGGCTGATGCTAACCCTAACCCTAACCCTAACACTATCCTTGGACTGATGCTAACCCTAACCCTAACACTATCCTGGGCCTGATGCTAACCCTAACCCTAACCCTAACACTATCCTAGGGCTGATGGTAACCCTAACCATAACACTATCCTTGGGCTGATGCTAACCCTAACCATAACACTAACAATATCCTAGGGCAGATGCTAACCCTAACCCTAACCCTAACACTATCCTTGGGCTGATGCTAACCCTAACCCTATCACTATCCTGGGCCTGATGCTAACCCTAACCCTAACCCTAACACTATCCTAGGGCTGATGCTAACCCTAACCCTAACACTATCAGTGGGCAGATGCTAACCCTAACCCTAACCCTAACAATATCCTAGGGCAGATACTAACCCTAACGCTAACCCTAACACTATCCTTGAACTGATGCTAACCCTAACCCTAACCCTAACACTATCCTAGGCCTGATGATAACCCTAACCCTAACCCTAACACTATCCTAGGGTTTATGTTAACCCTAACGCTAACACTATCCTAGGGCTGATGCTAACCCTAACCCTAACCCTAACACTATCCTAGGGCGGATGCTAACCCTAACCCTAACCCTAACACTATCCTACGGCTGATGCTAACCCTAACACTAACACTATCCTAGGGCTGATGATAACCCTAACACTAACCCTAACATTATCCTAGGGCTGATGATAACCCTAACCCTAACTCTAACACTATCTTAGGGCTGAGGCTAACCCCAACCCTAACACTATCCTACGGCTGATGTTAACCCTAACCCTAACCCTAACACTATCCTAGGGCTGATGCTAACCCTAACCCTAACACTATCCTAGGGCTGATGCTAACCCTAACCCTAACCCTAACACTATCCTAGGGCTGATGCTAACCCTAACCCTAACCCTAACACTATCCTAGGGCGGATGCTAACCCTAACCCTAACGCTAACATTATCCTAGGGCTGATGCTAACCCTAACACTAACACTATCCTAGGGCTGATGCTAACCCTTACCCTAACCCTAAGACTATCCTAGGGCTGATGCTAACCCTAACCCTAACACTATCCTAGACCTGATGCTAACACTAAGCCTAACCCTAACACTATCGTAGGGCTGATGCTAACCCTAACCCTAACACTATCCTAGGGCTGATGCTAACCTAACCCTAACCCTAACACTATCCTAGGGCTGATGCTAACCCTAACCCTAACACTATCCTAGGCCTGATGATAACCCTAACCCTAACCCTAACACCATCCTAGGGCTGATGCTAACCCTAACCCTAATCCTAACACTGTCCTAGGGCTGATGCTAACCCTAACCCTAACACTATCCTAGGCCTGATGCTAACCCTAACCCTAACCCTAACACTATCCTAGGGCTGATGCTAACCCTAACCCTAACCCTAACACTATCCTAGAGCTGATGCTAACCCTAACCCTAACCCTAACCCTAACCCTAATACTATCCTAGGGCTGATGCTAACCCTAACCCTAACCCTAACACTATCCTAGGGCTGATGCTAACCCTAACCCTAACTCTAACACTATCCTAGGGCTGAGGCTAACCCTAACCCTAACACTATCCTACGGCTGATGCTAACCCTAACCCTAACCCTAACACTATCCTAAGGCTGATGCTAACCCTAACACTAACACTATCCTAGGCCTGGTGCTAACCCTAACCCTAACCCTAACACTATTCTAGGGCTGATGCTAACCATAACCCTAATAATATCCTAGGGCTGATGCTAACCCTAACCCTAACCCTAACACTATCCTAGGGCTGATGCTATCCCTAACCCTAACCCTAACACTATCCTAGGGGTGATGCTAACCCTATCCCTAACCCTAATACTATCCTAGGGCTGATGCTAACCCTAACCCTAACCCTAACACTATCCTAGGGCTGATGCTAACCCTAACCCTAACAATATCCTAGGCCTGATGATAACCCTAAACCTAACCCTAACACTATCCTAGGGCTGATGCTAAACCTAACCCTAACACTATCCTAGGGCTGATGCTAACCCTAACCCTAACCCTAACACTATCCTAGGGCTGATGCTAACCCTAACCCTAACACTATCCTAGGCCTGATGCTAACCCTAACCCTAACCCTAACACTATCCTAGGGCTGATGCTAACCCTAACCCTAACCCTAACACTATCCTAGAGCTGATGCTAACCCTAACCCTAACCCTAACCCTAACCCTAATACTATCCTAGGGCTGATACTAACCCTAACCCTAACCCTAACACTATCCTAGGGCTGATGGTAACCCTAACCCTAATTCTAACACTATCCTAGGGCTGAGGCTAACCCTAACCCTAACACTATCCTAAGGCTGATGCTAACCCTAACACTAACACTATCCTAGGCCTGGTGCTAACCCTAACCCTAACCCTAACACTATTCTAGGGCTGATTCTAACCCTAACCCTAATAATATCCTAGGGCTGATGCTAACCCTAACCCTAACCCTAACACTATCCTAGGGCTGATGCTATCCCTAACCCTACCCCTAACACTATCCTAGGCCTGATGCTAACCCTAACCCTAACCCTAATACTATCCTAGGGCTGATGCTAACCCAAACCCTAACCCTAACACTATCCTAGGGCTGATGTTAACCCTAACCCTAACCCTAACACTATCCTAGGGCTGATGCTAACCCTAACCCTAACAATAACCTAGGCCTGATGATAACCCTAACCCTAACCCTAACACTATCCTAGGGCTGATGCTAAACCTAACCCTAACACTATCCTAGGGCTGATGCTATCCCTAACCCTAACCCTAACACTATCCTAAGTCTGATGCTAACCCTAGCCCTCACACTATCCTAGGCCTGATGATAACCCTAACCCTAACCTTAACACTATCCTAGGGCTGATGCTAACCCTAACCATAACCCTAACACTATCCTAGAGCTGATGCTAACCCTAACCCTAACACTATCCTAGGCCTGATGATAACCCTAACCCTAACCCTGACACTATCCTAGGGCTGATGCTAACCCTAACCCTAACACTATCCTAGGGCTGATGCTAACCCTAACCCTAACCCTAACACTATCCTAGGCCTGATGCTAACCCTATTCCTAACCCTAACACTCTCCTAGGGCTGAGGGTAACCCTAACCCTAACACTATCCTAGGGCTGATGCTAACCCTAACCCTAACCCAAACACTATCCTAGGGTTGATGCTAACCCTAACCCTAACACTATCATAGGGCTGATGATAACCCTAACCCTAACCCTAACACTATCCTTGGGCTGATGCTAACCCTAACCCTAACACTATCCTGGGACTGATGCTAACCCTAACCCTAACCCTAACACTATCCTAGGGCTGATGCTAAACCTAACCCTAACACTATCCTTGGGCTGATGCTAACCCTAACCCTAACCCTAACACTATACTAGGGCAGATGCTAAACCTAACGCTAACCGTAACACTATCCTTGAACTGATGCTAACCCTAACCCTAACCCTAACACTATCCTAGGCCTGATGATAACCATAACCCTAACCCTAACACTATCCTAGGATTTATGTTAACCCTAACCCTAACACTATCCTAGGGCTGATGCTAACCATAACCCTAACCCTAACACTATCCTAGGGCGGATGCTAACCCTAAGCCTAACCCTAACACTATCCTAGGGCTGATGCTAACCCTAACACTAACACTATCCTAGGGCTGATGCTAACCCTAACCCTAACCCTAACATTATCCTAGGGCGGATGCTAACCCTAACCCTAACCCTAACACTATCCTAGGGCTGATGCTAACCCTAACCCTAACACTATCCTAGGGCTGATGCTAACCCTAACACTAACACTATCCTAGGGATGATGCTAAACCTAACCCTAACACTAACACTCTCCAAGGGCTGATGCTAACCCTAACCTTAACCCTAACACTATCCTAGGGCTGATGCTAACCCTAACCCTAACTCTACACTATCTTAGGCCTGAGGCTAACCCTAACCCTAACACTATCCTACGGCTGATGCTAACCCTAACCCTAACCCTAACACTATCCTAGGGCTGATGCTAACCCTAACCCTAACACTATCCTAGGCCTGATGCTAACCCTAACCCTAACCCTAACACTATCCTAGTGCTGATTCTAACCCTAACCCTAACACTATCCTAGGGCTGATGCTAACCCTAACCCTAACCCTAACACTATCCTAGGGCTGATGCTAACCCTAACCCTAACACTATCCTAGGCCTGATGATAACCCTAACCCTAACCCTAACACTATCCTAGGGCTGATGCTAACCCTAACCCTAACACTATGCTAGGGCTGATGCTAACCCTAACCCTAACCCTAACACTATCCTAAGTCTGATGCTAACCCTAGCCCTCACACTATCCTAGGCCTGATGATAACCCTAACCCTAACCTTAACACTATCCTAGGGCTGATGCTAACCCTAACCCTAACCCTAACACTATCCTAGGCCTGATGCTAACCCTATCCCTAACCCTAACACTCTCCTAGGGCTGAGGGTAACCCTAACCCTAACACTATCCTAGGGCTGATGCTAACCCTAACCCTAACCCAAACACTATCCTAGGGTTGATGCTAACCCTAACCCTAACACTATCCTAGGGCTGATGCGAACCCTAACCCTAACCCTAACACTATCCTTGGGCTGATGCTAACCCTAACCCTAACACTATCCTGGGCCTGATGCTAACCCTAACCCTAACCCTAACACTGTCCTAGGGCTGATGCTAACCCTAACCCTAACACTATCCTTGGGCTGATGCTAACCCTAACCCTAACCCTAACACTATCCTAGGGCAGATGCTAACCCTAACGCTAACCGTAACACTATCCTTGAACTGATGCTAACCCTAACCCTAACCCTAACACTATCCTAGGCCTGATGATAACCCTAACCCTAACCCTAACACTATCCTAGGATTTATGTTAACCCTAACCCTAACACTATCCTAGGGCTGATGCTAACCCTAACCCTAACCCTAACACTATCCTAGGGCGGATGCTAACCCTAACCCTAACCCTAACACTATCCTACGGCTGATGCTAACCCTAACACTAACACTATCCTAGGGCTGATGATAACCCTAACACTAACCCTAACATTATCCTAGGGCTGATGATAACCCTAACCCTAACTCTAACACTATCTTAGGGCTGAGGCTAACCCCAACCCTAACACTATCCTACGGCTGATGTTAACCCTAACCCTAACCCTAACACTATCCTAGGGCTGATGCTAACCCTAACCCTAACACTATCCTAGGGCTGATGCTAACCCTAACCCTAACCCTAACACTATCCTAGGGCTGATGCTAACCCTAACCCTAACCCTAACACTATCCTAGGGCGGATGCTAACCCTAACCCTAACCCTAACATTATCCTAGGGCTGATGCTAACCCTAACACTAACACTATCCTAGGGCTGATGCTAACCCTTACCCTAACCCTAAGACTATCCTAGGGCTGATGCTAACCCTAACCCTAACACTATCCTAGGCCTGATGCTAACCCTAAGCCTAACCCTAACACTATCGTAGGGCTGATGCTAACCCTAACCCTAACCCTAACACTATCCTAGGCCTGATGATAACCCTAAGCCTAACCCTAACACTATCGTAGGGCTGATGCTAACCTAACCCTAACCCTAACACTATCCTAGGCCTGATGATAACCCTAACCCTAACCCTAACACCATCCTCGGGCTGATGCTAACCCTAACCCTAATCCTAACACTATCCTAGGGCTGGTGCTAACCCTAACCCTAACACTATCCTAGGCCTGATGCTAACCCTAACCCTAACCCTAACACTATCCTAGGGCTGATGCTAACCCTAACCCTAACCCTAACACTATCCTAGAGCTGATGCTAACCCTAACCCTAACCCTAACCCTAACCCTAATACTATCCTAGGGCTGATGCTAACCCTAACCCTAACCCTAACACTATCCTAGGGCTGATGCTAACCCTAACCCTAACTCTAACACTATCCTAGGGCTGAGGCTAACCCTAACCCTAACACTATCCTACGGCTGATGCTAACCCTAACCCTAACTCTAACACTATCCTAGGGCTGATGCTAACCCTAACCCTAACACTATCCTAGGGCTGATGCTAACCCTAACCCTAACACTCTCCTAGGCCTGATGCTAACCCTAACCCTAACCCTAACACTATCCTAGGGCTGATGCTAACCCTAACCCTAACACTATCCTAGGGCTGATGCTAACCCTAACCCTAACCCTAACACTATCCTAGGCCTGATGCTAACCCTATCCCTAACCCTAACACTCTCCTAGGGCTGAGGCTAACCCTAACGCAAACACTATCCTAGGGCTGATGCTAACCCTAACCCTAACCCAAACACTATCCTAGGGTTGATGCTAACCCTAACCCTAACACTATCCTAGGGCTGATGCTAACCCTAACCCTAACCCTAACACTATCCTTGGACTGATGCTAACCCTAACCCTAACACTATCCTGGGCCTGATGCTAACCCTAACCCTAACCCTAACACTATCCTAGGGCTGATGGTAACCCTAACCATAACACTATCCTTGTGCTGATGCTAACCCTAACCATAACACTAACAATATCCTAGGGCAGATGCTAACCCTAACCCTAACCCTAACACTATCCTTGGGCTGATGCTAACCCTAACCCTATCACTATCCTGGGCCTGATGCTAACCCTAACCCTAACCCTAACACTATCCTAGGGCTGATGCTAACCCTAACCCTAACACTATCAGTGGGAAGATGCTAACCCTAACCCTAACCCTAACAATATCCTAGGGCAGATACTAACCCTAACGCTAACCCTAACACTATCCTTGAACTGATGCTAACCCTAACCCTAACCCTAACACTATCCTAGGCCTGATGATAACCCTAACCCTAACCCTAACACTATCCTAGGGTTTATGTTAACCCTAACGCTAACACTATCCTAGGGCTGATGCTAACCCTAACCCTAACCCTAACACTATCCTAGGGCGGATGCTAACCCTAACCCTAACCCTAACACTATCCTACGGCTGATGCTAACCCTAACACTAACACTATCCTAGGGCTGATGATAACCCTAACACTAACCCTAACATTATCCTAGGGCTGATGATAACCCTAACCCTAACTCTAACACTATCTTAGGGCTGAGGCTAACCCCAACCCTAACACTATCCTACGGCTGATGTTAACCCTAACCCTAACCCTAACACTATCCTAGGGCTGATGCTAACCCTAACCCTAACACTATCCTAGGGCTGATGCTAACCCTAACCCTAACCCTAACACTATCCTAGGGCTGATGCTAACCCTAACCCTAACCCTAACACTATCCTAGGGCGGATGCTAACCCTAACCCTAACGCTAACATTATCCTAGGGCTGATGCTAACCCTAACACTAACACTATCCTAGGGCTGATGCTAACCCTTACCCTAACCCTAAGACTATCCTAGGGCTGATGCTAACCCTAACCCTAACACTATCCTAGACCTGATGCTAACACTAAGCCTAACCCTAACACTATCGTAGGGCTGATGCTAACCCTAACCCTAACACTATCCTAGGGCTGATGCTAACCTAACCCTAACCCTAACACTATCCTAGGGCTGATGCTAACCCTAACCCTAACACTATCCTAGGCCTGATGATAACCCTAACCCTAACCCTAACACCATCCTAGGGCTGATGCTAACCCTAACCCTAATCCTAACACTGTCCTAGGGCTGATGCTAACCCTAACCCTAACACTATCCTAGGCCTGATGCTAACCCTAACCCTAACCCTAACACTATCCTAGGGCTGATGCTAACCCTAACCCTAACCCTAACACTATCCTAGAGCTGATGCTAACCCTAACCCTAACCCTAACCCTAACCCTAATACTATCCTAGGGCTGATGCTAACCCTAACCCTAACCCTAACACTATCCTAGGGCTGATGCTAACCCTAACCCTAACTCTAACACTATCCTAGGGCTGAGGCTAACCCTAACCCTAACACTATCCTACGGCTGATGCTAACCCTAACCCTAACCCTAACACTATCCTAAGGCTGATGCTAACCCTAACACTAACACTATCCTAGGCCTGGTGCTAACCCTAACCCTAACCCTAACACTATTCTAGGGCTGATGCTAACCATAACCCTAATAATATCCTAGGGCTGATGCTAACCCTAACCCTAACCCTAACACTATCCTAGGGCTGATGCTATCCCTAACCCTAACCCTAACACTATCCTAGGGGTGATGCTAACCCTATCCCTAACCCTAATACTATCCTAGGGCTGATGCTAACCCTAACCCTAACCCTAACACTATCCTAGGGCTGATGCTAACCCTAACCCTAACAATATCCTAGGCCTGATGATAACCCTAAACCTAACCCTAACACTATCCTAGGGCTGATGCTAAACCTAACCCTAACACTATCCTAGGGCTGATGCTAACCCTAACCCTAACCCTAACACTATCCTAGGGCTGATGCTAACCCTAACCCTAACACTATCCTAGGCCTGATGCTAACCCTAACCCTAACCCTAACACTATCCTAGGGCTGATGCTAACCCTAACCCTAACCCTAACACTATCCTAGAGCTGATGCTAACCCTAACCCTAACCCTAACCCTAACCCTAATACTATCCTAGGGCTGATACTAACCCTAACCCTAACCCTAACACTATCCTAGGGCTGATGGTAACCCTAACCCTAACTCTAACACTATCCTAGGGCTGAGGCTAACCCTAACCCTAACACTATCCTAAGGCTGATGCTAACCCTAACACTAACACTATCCTAGGCCTGGTGCTAACCCTAACCCTAACCCTAACACTATTCTAGGGCTGATTCTAACCCTAACCCTAATAATATCCTAGGGCTGATGCTAACCCTAACCCTAACCCTAACACTATCCTAGGGCTGATGCTATCCCTAACCCTACCCCTAACACTATCCTAGGCCTGATGCTAACCCTAACCCTAACCCTAATACTATCCTAGGGCTGATGCTAACCCAAACCCTAACCCTAACACTATCCTAGGGCTGATGTTAACCCTAACCCTAACCCTAACACTATCCTAGGGCTGATGCTAACCCTAACCCTAACAATAACCTAGGCCTGATGATAACCCTAACCCTAACCCTAACACTATCCTAGGGCTGATGCTAAACCTAACCCTAACACTATCCTAGGGCTGATGCTATCCCTAACCCTAACCCTAACACTATCCTAAGTCTGATGCTAACCCTAGCCCTCACACTATCCTAGGCCTGATGATAACCCTAACCCTAACCTTAACACTATCCTAGGGCTGATGCTAACCCTAACCATAACCCTAACACTATCCTAGAGCTGATGCTAACCCTAACCCTAACACTATCCTAGGCCTGATGATAACCCTAACCCTAACCCTGACACTATCCTAGGGCTGATGCTAACCCTAACCCTAACACTATCCTAGGGCTGATGCTAACCCTAACCCTAACCATAACACTATCCTAGGCCTGATGCTAACCCTATTCCTAACCCTAACACTCTCCTAGGGCTGAGGGTAACCCTAACCCTAACACTATCCTAGGGCTGATGCTAACCCTAACCCTAACCCAAACACTATCCTAGGGTTGATGCTAACCCTAACCCTAACACTATCATAGGGCTGATGCTAACCCTAACCCTAACCCTAACACTATCCTTGGGCTGATGCTAACCCTAACCCTAACACTATCCTGGGACTGATGCTAACCCTAACCCTAACCCTAACACTATCCTAGGGCTGATGCTAAACCTAACCCTAACACTATCCTTGGGCTGATGCTAACCCTAACCCTAACCCTAACACTATACTAGGGCAGATGCTAAACCTAACGCTAACCGTAACACTATCCTTGAACTGATGCTAACCCTAACCCTAACCCTAACACTATCCTAGGCCTGATGATAACCATAACCCTAACCCTAACACTATCCTAGGATTTATGTTAACCCTAACCCGAACACTATCCTAGGGCTGATGCTAACCATAACCCTAACCCTAACACTATCCTAGGGCGGATGCTAACCCTAAGCCTAACCCTAACACTATCCTAGGGCTGATGCTAACCCTAACACTAACACTATCCTAGGGCTGATGCTAACCCTAACCCTAACCCTAACATTATCCTAGGGCGGATGCTAACCCTAACCCTAACCCTAACACTATCCTAGGGCTGATGCTAACCCTAACCCTAACACTATCCTAGGGCTGATGCTAACCCTAACACTAACACTATCCTAGGGATGATGCTAAACCTAACCCTAACACTAACACTCTCCAAGGGCTGATGCTAACCCTAACCTTAACCCTAACACTATCCTAGGGCTGATGCTAACCCTAACCCTAACTCTACACTATCTTAGGCCTGAGGATAACCCTAACCCTAACACTATCCTACGGCTGATGCTAACCCTAACCCTAACCCTAACACTATCCTAGGGCTGATGCTAACCCTAACCCTAACACTATCCTAGGCCTGATTCTAACCCTAACCCTAACCCTAACACTATCCTAGTGCTGATTCTAACCCTAACCCTAACACTATCCTAGGGCTGATGCTAACCCTAACCCTAACCCTAACACTATCCTAGGGCTGATGCTAACCCTAACCCTAACACTATCCTAGGCCTGATGATAACCCTAACCCTAACCCTAACACTATCCTAGGGCTGATGCTAACCCTAACCCTAACACTATGCTAGGGCTGATGCTAACCCTAACCCTAACCCTAACACTATCCTAAGTCTGATGCTAACCCTAGCCCTCACACTATCCTAGGCCTGATGATAACCCTAACCCTAACCTTAACACTATCCTAGGGCTGATGCTAACCCTAACCCTAACCCTAACACTATCCTAGGCCTGATGCTAACCCTATCCCTAACCCTAACACTCTCCTAGGGCTGAGGGTAACCCTAACCCTAACACTATCCTAGGGCTGATGCTAACCCTAACCCTAACCCAAACACTATCCTAGGGTTGATGCTAACCCTAACCCTAACACTATCCTAGGGCTGATGCGAACCCTAACCCTAACCCTAACACTATCCTTGGGCTGATGCTAACCCTAACCCTAACACTATCCTGGGCCTGATGCTAACCCTAACCCTAACCCTAACACTGTCCTAGGGCTGATGCTAACCCTAACCCTAACACTATCCTTGGGCTGATGCTAACCCTAACCCTAACCCTAACACTATCCTAGGGCAGATGCTAACCCTAACGCTAACCGTAACACTATCCTTGAACTGATGCTAACCCTAACCCTAACCCTAACACTATCCTAGGCCTGATGATAACCCTAACCCTAACCCTAACACTATCCTAGGATTTATGTTAACCCTAACCCTAACACTATCCTAGGGCTGATGCTAACCCTAACCCTAACCCTAACACTATCCTAGGGCGGATGCTAACCCTAACCCTAACCCTAACACTATCCTACGGCTGATGCTAACCCTAACACTAACACTATCCTAGGGCTGATGATAACCCTAACACTAACCCTAACATTATCCTAGGGCTGATGATAACCCTAACCCTAACTCTAACACTATCTTAGGGCTGAGGCTAACCCCAACCCTAACACTATCCTACGGCTGATGTTAACCCTAACCCTAACCCTAACACTATCCTAGGGCTGATGCTAACCCTAACCCTAACACTATCCTAGGGCTGATGCTAACCCTAACCCTAACCCTAACACTATCCTAGGGCTGATGCTAACCCTAACCCTAACCCTAACACTATCCTAGGGCGGATGCTAACCCTAACCCTAACCCTAACATTATCCTAGGGCTGATGCTAACCCTAACACTAACACTATCCTAGGGCTGATGCTAACCCTTACCCTAACCCTAAGACTATCCTAGGGCTGATGCTAACCCTAACCCTAACACTATCCTAGGCCTGATGCTAACCCTAAGCCTAACCCTAACACTATCGTAGGGCTGATGCTAACCCTAACCCTAACCCTAACACTATCCTAGGCCTGATGATAACCCTAAGCCTAACCCTAACACTATCGTAGGGCTGATGCTAACCTAACCCTAACCCTAACACTATCCTAGGCCTGATGATAACCCTAACCCTAACCCTAACACCATCCTCGGGCTGATGCTAACCCTAACCCTAATCCTAACACTATCCTAGGGCTGGTGCTAACCCTAACCCTAACACTATCCTAGGCCTGATGCTAACCCTAACCCTAACCCTAACACTATCCTAGGGCTGATGCTAACCCTAACCCTAACCCTAACACTATCCTAGAGCTGATGCTAACCCTAACCCTAACCCTAACCCTAACCCTAATACTATCCTAGGGCTGATGCTAACCCTAACCCTAACCCTAACACTATCCTAGGGCTGATGCTAACCCTAACCCTAACTCTAACACTATCCTAGGGCTGAGGCTAACCCTAACCCTAACACTATCCTACGGCTGATGCTAACCCTAACCCTAACTCTAACACTATCCTAGGGCTGATGCTAACCCTAACCCTAACACTATCCTAGGGCTGATGCTAACCCTAACCCTAACACTCTCCTAGGCCTGATGCTAACCCTAACCCTAACCCTAACACTATCCTAGGGCTGATGCTAACCCTAACCCTAACACTATCCTAGGGCTGATGCTAACCCTAACACTAACACTATCCTAGGGCTGATGCTAACCCTAACCCTAACCCTAACACTATCCTAGGGCTGATGCTAACCCTAACCCTAACTCTAACACTATCTTAGGGCTGAGGCTAACCCTAACCCTAACACTATCCTACGGCTGATGCTAACCCTAACCCTAACCCTAACACTATCCTAGGGCTGATGCTAACCCTAACCCTAACACTATCCTAGGCCTGATGCTAACCCTAACCATAACCCTAACACTATCCTAGGGCTGATGCTAACCCTAACCCTAACACTATCCTATGGCTGATGCTAACCCTAACCCTAACCCTAACACTATCCTAGGGCTGATGCTAACCCTAACCCTAACTCTAACACTATCTTAGGGCTGAGGCTATCCCTAACCGTAACACTATCCTACGGCTGATGCTAACCCGAACCCTAACCCTAACACTATCCTAGGGCTGATGCTTATCCTAACCATAACACTATCCTAGGCCTGATGCTAACCCTAACCCTAACCCTAACTCTATCCTAGGGTTGATGCTAACCCTAACCCTAACACTATCCTAGGGCTGATGCTAACCCTAACCCTAACCCTAACACTATCCTAGGGCTGATGCTAACCCTAACCCTAACACTATCCTAGGCCTGATGATAACCCTAACCCTAAACCTAACACTATCCTAGGGCTGATGCTAACCCTAACCCTAACACTATCCTAAGGCTGATGCTAACCCTAACCCTAACCCTAACACTATCCTAAGTCTGATGCTAACCCTAGCCCTCACACTATCCTAGGCCTGATGATAACCCTAACCCTAACCTTAACACTATCCTAGGGCTGATGCTAACCCTAACCCTAACCCTAACACTATCCTAGAGCTGATGCTAACCCTAACCCTAACACTATCCTAGGCCTGATGATAACCCTAACCCTAACCCTGACACTATCCTAGGGCTGATGCTAACCCTAACCCTAACACTATCCTAAGGCTGATGCTAACCCTAACCCTAACCCTAACACTATCCTAGGCCTGATGCTAACCCTATCCCTAACCCTAACACTCTCCTAGGGCTCAGGCTAACCCTAACCCTAACACTATCCTAGGGCTGATGCTAACCCTAACCCTAACCCAAACACTATCCTAGGGTTGATGCTAACCCTAACCCTAACACTATCCTAGGGCTGATGCTAACCCTAACCCTAACCCTAACACTATCCTTGGGCTGATGCTAACCCTAACCCTAACACTATCCTGGGCCTGATGCTAACCCTAACCCTAACCCTAACACTATCCTAGGGCTGATGCTAACCCTAACCCTAACACTATCCTTGGGCTGATGCTAACCCTAACCCTAACCCTAACACTATCCTAGGGCAGATGCTAACCCTAACGCTAACCCTAACACTATCCTTGAACTGATGCTAACCCTAACCCTAACCCTAACACTATCCTAGGCCTGATAATAACCCTAACCCTAACCCTAACACTATCCTAGGGTTTATGTTAACCCTAACCCTAACACTATCCTAGGGTTGATGCTAACCCTAACCCTAAACCTAACACTATCCTAGGGCCGATGCTAACCCTAACCCTAACCCTAACACTATCCTAGGGCTGATGCTAACCCTAACACTAACACTATCCTAGGGCTGATGCTAACCCTAACCCTAACCCTAACATTATCCTAGGGCGGATGCTAACCCTAACCCTAACCCTAACACTATCCTAGGGCTGATGCTAACCCTAACACTAACACTATCCTAGGCCTGATGCTAACCCTGACCCTAACCCTAACACTATCCTAGGGCTGATGCTAACCCTAACCCTAACACTATCCTAGGGCTGATGCTAACCCTAACACTAACACTATCCTAGGGCTGATGCTAGCCCTAACCCTAACCCTAACACTCTCCAAGGGCTGATGCTAACCCTAACCCTAACCCTAACACTATCCTAGGGCTGATGCTAACCCTAACACTAACACTATCCTAGGGCTGATGCTAGCCCTAACCCTAACCCTAACCCTAACACTCTCCAAGGCCTGATGCTAACCCTAACCCTAACCCTAACACTATCCTATTGCTGATGCTAACCCTAACCAAAACTCTAACACTATCTTAGAGCTGAGGCTAACCATAACCCTAACACTATCCTATGGCTGATGCTAACCCTAACCCTAACCCTAACACTATCCTAGGGCTGATGCTAAATCTAACCCTAACACTATCCTAGGCCTGATGCTAACCCTAACCCTAACCCTAACACTATCCTAGGGCTGACGCTAACCCTAAACCTAACACTATCCTAGGGCTGATGCTAACCCTAACCCTAACCCTAACACTATCCTAGGGCTGATGCTAACCCTAACCCTAACTCTAACACTATCTTAGGGCTGAGGCTAACCCTAACCCTAACACTATCCTACGGCTGATGCTAACCCTAACCCTAACCCTAACACTATCCTAGGGCTGATGCTAACCCTAACCCTAACCCTAACACTATCCTAAGTCTGATGCTAACCCTAGCCCTCACACTATCCTAGGCCTGATGATAACCCTAACCCTAACCTTAACACTATCCTAGGGCTGATGCTAACCCTAACCCTAACCCTAACACTATCCTAGAGCTGATGCTAACCCTAACCCTAACACTATCCTAGGCCTGATGATAACCCTAATCCTAACCCTGACACTATCCTAGGGCTGATGCTAACCCTAACCCTAACACTATCCTAGGGCTGATGCTAACCCTAACCCTAACCCTAACACTATCCTAGGCCTGATGCTAACCCTATCCCTAATCCTAACACTCTCCTAGGACTGAGGGTAACCCTAACCCTAACACTATCCTAGGGCTGATGCTAACCCTAACCCTAACCCAAACACTATCCTAGGGTTGATGCTAACAATAACCCTAACACTATCCTAGGGCTGATGCTAACCCTAACCCTAACCCTAACACTATCCTTGGGCTGATGCTAACCCTAACACTAACACTATCCTGGGCCTGATGCTAACCCTAACCCTAACCCTAACACTATCCTAGGGCTGATGCTAACCCTAACCCTAACCCTAACACTATCCTTGAACTGATGCTAACCCTAACCCTAACCCTAGCACTATCCTAGGCCTGATGATAACCCTAACCCTAACCCTAACACTATCCTAGGATTTATGCTAACCCTAACCCTCACAGTATCCTAGGGCTGATGCTAACCCTAACCCTAACCCTAACACTATCCTAGGGCGGATGCTAACCCTAACCCTAACCCTAACACTATCCTAGGGCTGATGCTAACCCTAACACTAACACTATCCTAGGGCTGATGCTAACCCTAACCCTAACCCTAACATTATCCTAGGGCGGATGCTAACCCTAACCCTAACCCTAACACTATCCTAGGGCTGATGCTAACCCTAAGACTAACACTATCCTAGGCCTGATGCTAACCCTAACCCTAACCCTAACACTATCCTAGGGCTGATGCTAACCCTAACCCTAACACTATCCTAGGGCTGATGCTAACCCTAACACTAACACTATCCTAGGGCTGATGCTAACCCTAACCCTAACCCTAACACTCTCCAAGGGCTGATGCTAACCCTAACCCTAACCCTAACACTATCCTAGGGCTGATGCTAACCCTAACCCTAACTCTAACACTATCTTAGGCCTGAGGCTAAACCTAACCCTAACACTATCCTACGGCTGATGCTAACCCTAACCCTAACCCTAACACTATCCTAGGGCTGATGCTAACCCTAAACCTAACACTATCCTAGGCCTGATGCTAACCCTGACCCTAAACCTAACACTATCCTAGGGCTGATGCTAACCCTAAACCTAACGCTATCCTAGGGCTGATGCTAACCCTAACCCTAACCCTAACACTATCCTAGAGCTGATGCTAACCCTAACCCTAACACTATCATAGGCCTGATGATAACCCTAACCCTAACCCTAACACTATCCTAGGGCTGATGCTAACCCTAACCCTAACACTATCCTAGGGCTGATGCTAACCCTAACCCTAACCCTAACACTATCCTAAGTCTGATGCTAACCCTAGACCTCACACTATACTAGGCCTGATGATAACCATAACCCTAACCTTAACACTATCCTAGGGCTGATGCTAACCCTAACCCTAACCCTAACACTATCCTAGAGCTGATGCTAACCCTAACCCTAACACTATCCTAGGCCTGATGATAACCCTAACCCTAACCCTGACACTATCCTAGGGCTGATGCTAACCCTAACCCTAACACTATCCTAGGGCTGATGCTAACCCTAACCCTAACCCTAACACTATCCTAGGCCTGATGCTAACCCTATCCCTAACCCTAACACTCTCCTAGGGCTGAGGCTAACCCTAACCCTAACACTATCCTAGGGCTGATGCTAACCCTAACCCTAACCCAAACACTATCCTAGGGTTGATGCTAACCCTAACCCTAACACTATCCTAGGGCTGATGCTAACCCTAACCCTAACCCTAACACTATCCTTGGACTGATGCTAACCCTAACACTAACACTATCCTGGGCCTGATGCTAACCCTAACCCTAACCCTAACACTATCCTAGGGCTGATGGTAACCCTAACCCTAACACTATCCTTGGGCTGATGCTAACCCTAACCCTAACCCTAACAATATCCTAGGGCAGATGCTAACCCTAACCCTAACCATAACACTATCCTTGGGCTGATGCTAACCCTAACCCTAACACTATCCTGGGCCTGATGCTAACCCTAACCCTAACCCTAACACTATCCTAGGGCTGATGCTAACCCTAACCCTAACACTATCCTTGGGCTGATGCTAACACTAACCCTAACCCTAACAAAATCCTAGGGCAGATGCTAACCCTAACGCTAACCCTAACACTATCCTTGAACTGATGCTAACCCTAACCCTAACCCTAACACTATCCTAGGCCTGATGATAACCCTAACCCTAACCCTAACACTATCATAGGGTTTATGTTAACCCTAACCCTAACACTATCCTAGGGCTGATGCTAACCCTAACCCTAACCCTAACACTATCCTAGGGCGGATGCTAACCCTAACCCAACCCTAACAGTATCCTAGGGATGATGCTAACCCTAACACTAACACTATCCTAGGGCTGATGCTAACCCTAACCCTAACCCTAACATTATCCTAGGACTGATGCTAACCCTAACCCTAACTCTAACACTATCTTAGGGCTGAGGCTAACCCTAACCCTAACACTATCCTACGGCTGATGCTAACCCTAACCCTAACCCTAACACTATCCTAGGGCTGATGCTAACCCTAACCCTAACACTATCCTAGGGCTGATGCTAACCCTAACCCTAACCCTCACACTATCCTAGGACTGATGCTAACCCTAACCCTAACACTATCCTAGGGCTGATGCTAACCCTAACCCTAACCCTAACACTATCCTAATGCGGATGCTAACCCTAACCCTAACCCTAACACTATCCTAGGGCTGATGCTAACCCTAACACTAGCACTATCCTAGGGCTGATGCTAACCCTAACCCTAACCCTAACACTATCCTAGGGCTGATGCTAACCCTAACCCTAACCCTAAGACTATTCTAGGGCTGATGCTAACCCTAACCCTAACACTATCCTAGGCCTGATGCTAACCCTAAGCCTAACCCGAACACTATCGTAGGGCTGATGCTAACCCTAACCCTAACACTATCCTAGGGCTGATGCTAACCTAACCCTAACCCTAACACTATCCTAGGGCTGATGCTAACCCTAACCCTAACACTATCCTAGGCCTGATGATAACCCTAACCCTAACCCTAACACCATCCTAGGGCTGATGCTAACCCTAACCCTAACCCTAACACTATCCTAGGGCTGATGCTAACCCTAACCCTAACCCTAACACTATCCTAGGGCTGATGCTAACCCTAACCCTAACCCTAACACTATCCTAGAGCTGATGCTAACCCTAACCCTAACCCTAACACTATCCTTGAACTGATGCTAACCCTAACCCTAACCCTAACACTATCCTAGGCCTGATGATAACCCTAACCCTAACCCTAGCACTATCATAGGGTTTATGTTAACCCTAACACTAACACTATCCTAGGGCTGATGCTAACCCTAACCCTAACCCTAACACTATCCTAGGGCGAATGCTAACCCTAACCCAACCCTAACAGTATCCTAGGGATGATGCTAACCCTAACACTAACACTATCCTAGGGCTGATGCTAACCCTAACCCTAACCCTAACATTATCCTAGGACTGATGCTAACCCTAACCCTAACTCTAACACTATCTTAGGGCTGAGGCTAACCCTAACCCTAACACTATCCTACGGCTGATGCTAACCCTAACCCTAACCCTAACACTATCCTAGGGCTGATGCTAACCCTAACCCTAACACTATCCTAGGGCTGATGCTAACCCTAACCCTAACCCTCACACTATCCTAGGACTGATGCTAACCCTAACCCTAACACTATCCTAGGGCTGATGCTAACCCTAACCCTAACCCTAACACTATCCTAATGCGGATGCTAACCCTAACCCTAACCCTAACACTATTCTAGGGCTGATGCTAACCCTAACACTAGCACTATCCTAGGGCTGATGCTAACCCTAACCCTAACCCTAACACTATCCTAGGGCTGATGCTAACACTAACCCTAACCCTAAGACTATTCTAGGGCTGATGCTAACCCTAACCCTAACACTATCCTAGGCCTGATGCTAACCCTAAGCCTAACCCGAACACTATCGTAGGGCTGATGCTAACCCTAACCCTAACACTATCCTAGGGCTGATGCTAACCTAACCCTAACCCTAACACTATCCTAGGGCTGATGCTAACCCTAACCCTAACACTATCCTAGGCCTGATGATAACCCTAAACCTAACCCTAACACCATCCTAGGGCTGATGCTAACCCTAACCCTAACACTATCCTAGGGCTGATGCTAACCCTAACCCTAACCCTAACACTATCCTAGGGCTGATGCTAACCCTAACCCTAACCCTAACACTATCCTAGAGCTGATGCTAACCCTAACCCTAACCCTAACCCTAACCCTAATACTATCCTTGGGCTGATGCTAACCCTAACCCTAACCCTAACACTATCCTAGGGCTGATGCTAACCCTAACCCTAACTCTAACACTATCCTAGGGCTGAGGCTAACCCTAACCCTAACACTAACACTATTCTGGGGCTGATGCTAACCCTAACCCTAATAATATCCTAGGGCTGATGCTAACCATAACCCTAACCCTAACACTATCCTAGGGCTGATGCTATCCCTAACCCTAACCCTAACACTATCCTAGGGCTGATGCTAACCCAAACCCTAAGCCTAATACTATCCTAGGGCTGATGCTAACCCTAACCCTAACCCTAACACTATCCTATGGCTGATGCTAACCCTAACCCTAACCCTAACACTATCCTAGGGCTGATGCTAACCCTAACCCTAACACTATCCTAGGCCTGATGATAACCCTACCCCTAACCCTAACACTATCCTAAGTCTGATGCTAACCCTAGCCCTCACACTATCCTAGGCCTGATGATAACCCTAACCCTAACCTTAACACTATCCTAGGGCTGATGCTAACCCTAACCCTAACCCTAACACTATCCTAGAGCTGATGCTAACCC
The DNA here is from genome assembly GCF_020740605.2 of Lemur catta. Lineage (NCBI taxonomy): Eukaryota > Metazoa > Chordata > Mammalia > Primates > Lemuridae > Lemur > Lemur catta. Next base: position 1,273,005 of record NW_025423859.1, on the reverse strand, counting down.
TAACCCTAACACTATCCTAGGCCTGATGATAACCCTAACCCTAACCCTGACACTATCCTAGGGCTGATGCTAACCCTAACCCTAACACTACCCTAGGGCTGATGCTAACCCTAACCCTAACCCTAACACTATCCTAGGCCTGATGCTAACCCTATCCCTAACCCTAACACTCTCCTAGGGCTGAGGGTAACCCTAACCCTAACACTATCCTAGGGCTGATGCTAACCCTAACCCTAACCCAAACACTATCCTAGGGTTGATGCTAACCCTAACCCTAACACTATCCTAGGGCTGATGCTAACCCTAACCCTAACCCTAACACTATCCTTGGGCTGATGCTAACCCTAACCCTAACACTATCCTGGGCCTGATCCTAACCCTAACCCTAACCCTAACACTATCCTAGGGCTGATGCTTACCCTATCCCTAACACTATCCTTGGGCTGATGCTAACCCTAACCCTAACCCTAACACTATCCTAGGGCAGATGCTAACCCTAACGCTAACCCTAACACTATCCTTGAACTGATCCTAACCCTAACCCTAACCCTAACACTATCCTAGGCCTGATGATAACCCTAACCCTAACCCTAACACTATCCTAGGATTTATGTTAACCCTAACCCTAACACTATCCTAGGGCTGATGCTAACCCTAACCCTAACCCTAACACTATCCTAGGGCGGATGCTAACCCTAACTCTAACCCTAACACTATCCTAGGGCTGATGCTAACCCTAACACTAACACTATCCTAGGGCTGATGCTAACCCTAACCCTAACACTAACATTATCCTAGGGCGGATGCTAACCCTAACCCTAACCCTAACACTATCCTAGGGCTGATGCTAACCCTAACCCTAACACTATCCTAGGGCTGATGCTAACCCTAACCCTAACACTATCCTAGGGCTGATGCTAACCCTAACACTAACACTATCCTAGGGCTGATGCTAACCCTAACCCTAACACTCTCCAAGGGCTGATGCTAACCCTAACCCTAACCCTAACACTATCCTAGGGCTGATGCTAACCCTAACCCTAATTCTAACACTATCTTAGGGCTGAGGCTAACCCTAACCCTAACACTATCCTACGGCTGATGCTAACCCTAACCCTAACCCTAACACTATCCTAGGGCTGATGCTAACCCTAACCCTAACACTATCCTAGGCCTGATGCTAACCCTAACCCTAACCCTAACACTATCCTAGGGCTGATGCTAACCCTAACCCTAACACTATCCTAGGGCTGATGCTAACCCTAACCCTAACCCTAACACTATCCTAGGGCTGATGCTAACCCTAACCCTAACACTATCCTAGGCCTGATGATAACCCTAACCCTAACCCTAACACTATCCTAGGGCTGATGCTAACCCTAACCCTAACACTATCCTAGGGCTGATGCTAACCCTAACCTTAACACTATCCTAAGTCTGATGCTAACCCTAGACCTCACACTATACTAGGCCTGATGATAACCATAACCCTAACCTTAACACTATCCTAGGGCTGATGCTAACCCTAACCCTAAGCCTAACACTATCCTAGAGCTGATGCTAACCCTAACCCTAACACTATCCTAGGCCTGATGATAACCCTAACACTAACCCTGACCCTATCCTAGGGCTGATGCTAACCCTAACCCTAACACTATCCTAGGGCTGATGCTAACCCTAACCCTAACCCTAACACTATCCTAGGCCTGATGCTAACCCTATCCCTAACCCTAACACTCTCCTAGGGCTGAGGCTAACCCTAACCCAAACACTATCCTAGGGCTGATGCTAACCCTAACCCTAACCCAAACACTATCCTAGGGTTGATGCTAACCCTAACCCTAACACTATCCTAGGGCTGATGCTAACCCTAACCCTAACCCTAACACTATCCTTGGACTGATGCTAACCCTAACCCTAACACTATCCTGGGCCTGATGCTAACCCTAACCCTAACCCTAACACTATCCTAGGGCTGATGGTAACCCTAACCATAACACTATCCTTGGGCTGATGCTAACCCTAACCATAACACTAACAATATCCTAGGGCAGATGCTAACCCTAACCCTAACCCTAACACTATCCTTGGGCTGATGCTAACCCTAACCCTATCACTATCCTGGGCCTGATGCTAACCCTAACCCTAACCCTAACACTATCCTAGGGCTGATGCTAACCCTAACCCTAACACTATCAGTGGGCAGATGCTAACCCTAACCCTAACCCTAACAATATCCTAGGGCAGATGCTAACCCTAACGCTAACCCTAACACTATCCTTGAACTGATGCTAACCCTAACCCTAACCCTAACACTATCCTAGGCCTGATGATAACCCTAACCCTAACCCTAACACTATCCTAGGGTTTATGTTAACCCTAACGCTAACACTATCCTAGGGCTGATGCTAACCCTAACCCTAACCCTAACACTATCCTAGGGCGGATGCTAACCCTAACCCTAACACTAACACTATCCTACGGCTGATGCTAACCCTAACACTAACACTATCCTAGGGCTGATGATAACCCTAACCCTAACTCTAACACTATCTTAGGGCTGAGGCTAACCCCAACCCTAACACTATCCTACGGCTGATGTTAACCCTAACCCTAACCCTAACACTATCCTAGGACTGATGCTAACCCTAACCCTAACACTATCCTAGGGCTGATGCTAACCCTAACCCTAACCCTAACACTATCCTAGGGCTGATGCTAACCCTAACCCTAACCCTAACACTATCCTAGGGCGGATGCTAACCCTAACCCTAACCCTAACATTATCCTAGGGCTGATGCTAACCCTAACACTAACACTATCCTAGGGCTGATGCTAACCCTTACCCTAACCCTAAGACTATCCTAGGGCTGATGCTAACCCTAACCCTAACACTATCCTAGGCCTGATGCTAACCCTAAGCCTAACCCTAACACTATCGTAGGGCTGATGCTAACCCTAAACCTAACACTATCCTAGGGTTGATGCTAACCTAACCCTAACCCTAACACTATCCTAGGGCTGATGCTAACCCTAACCCTAACACTATCCTAGGCCTGATGATAACCCTAACCCTAACCCTAACACCATCCTAGGGCTGATGCTAACCCTAACCCTAATCCTAACACTGTCCTAGGGCTGATGCTAACCCTAACCCTAACACTATCCTAGGCCTGATGCTAACCCTAACCCTAACCCTAACACTATCCTAGGGCTGATGCTAACCCTAACCCTAACCCTAACACTATCCTAGAGCTGATGCTAACCCTAACCCTAAACCTAACCCTAACCCTAATACTATCCTAGGGCTGATGCTAACCCTAACCCTAACCCTAACACTGTCCTAGGGCTGATGCTAACCCTAACCCTAACTCTAACACTATCCTAGGGCTGAGGCTAACCCTAACCCTAACACTATCCTACGGCTGATGCTAACCCTAACCCTAACCCTAACACTATCCTAAGGCAGATGCTAACCCTAACACTAACACTATCCTAGGCCTGGTGCTAACCCTAACCCTAACCCTAACACTATTCTAGGGCTGATGCTAACCATAACCCTAATAATATCCTAGGGCTGATGCTAACCCTAACCCTAACCCTAACACTATCCTAGGGCTGATGCTATCCCTAACCCCAACCCTAACACTATCCTAGGGGTGATGCTAACCCTATCCCTAACCCTAATACTATCCTAGGGCTGATGCTAACCCTAACCCTAACCCTAACACTATCCTAGGACTGATGCTAACCCTAACCCTAACAATATCCTAGGCCTGATGATAACCCTAAACCTAACCCTAACACTATCCTAGGGCTGATGCTAAACCTAACCCTAACACTATCCTAGGGCTGATGCTAACCCTAACCCTAACACTATCCTAGGCCTGATGATAACCCTAACCCTAACCCTAACACCATCCTAGGGCTGATGCTAACCCTAACCCTAACACTATCCTAGGGCTGATGCTAACCCTAACCCTAACCCTAACACTATCCTAGAGCTGATGCTAACCCTAACCCTAACACTATCCTAGGCCTGATGATAACCCTAACCCTAACCCTGACACTATCCTAGGGCTGATGCTAACCCTAACCCTAACACTACCCTAGGGCTGATGCTAACCCTAACCCTAACCCTAACACTATCCTAGGCCTGATGCTAACCCTATCCCTAACCCTAACACTCTCCTAGGGCTGAGGGTAACCCTAACCCTAACACTATCCTAGGGCTGATGCTAACCCTAACCCTAACCCAAACACTATCCTAGGGTTGATGCTAACCCTAACCCTAACACTATCCTAGGGCTGATGCTAACCCTAACCCTAACCCTAACACTATCCTTGGGCTGATGCTAACCCTAACCCTAACACTATCCTGGGCCTGATCCTAACCCTAACCCTAACCCTAACACTATCCTAGGGCTGATGCTTACCCTATCCCTAACACTATCCTTGGGCTGATGCTAACCCTAACCCTAACCCTAACACTATCCTAGGGCAGATGCTAACCCTAACGCTAACCCTAACACTATCCTTGAACTGATCCTAACCCTAACCCTAACCCTAACACTATCCTAGGCCTGATGATAACCCTAACCCTAACCCTAACACTATCCTAGGATTTATGTTAACCCTAACCCTAACACTATCCTAGGGCTGATGCTAACCCTAACCCTAACCCTAACACTATCCTAGGGCGGATGCTAACCCTAACTCTAACCCTAACACTATCCTAGGGCTGATGCTAACCCTAACACTAACACTATCCTAGGGCTGATGCTAACCCTAACCCTAACCCTAACATTATCCTAGGGCGGATGCTAACCCTAACCCTAACCCTAACACTATCCTAGGGCTGATGCTAACCCTAACTCTAACACTATCCTAGGCCTGACGCTAACCCTAACCCTAACCCTAACACTATCCTAGGGCTGATGCTAACCCTAACCCTAACACTATCCTAGGGCTGATGCTAACCCTAACACTAACACTATCCTAGGGCTGATGCTAACCCTAACCCTAACACTCTCCAAGGGCTGATGCTAACCCTAACCCTAACCCTAACACTATCCTAGGGCTGATGCTAACCCTAACCCTAATTCTAACACTATCTTAGGGCTGAGGCTAACCCTAACCCTAACACTATCCGACGGCTGATGCTAACCCTAACCCTAACCCTAACACTATCCTAGGGCTGATGCTAACCCTAACCCTAACACTATCCTAGGCCTGATGCTAACCCTAACCCTAACCCTAACACTATCCTAGGGCTGATGCTAACCCTAACCCTAACACTATCCTAGGGCTGATGCTAACCCTAACCCTAACCCTAACACTATCCTAGGGCTGATGCTAACCCTAACCCTAACACTATCCTAGGCCTGATGATAACCCTAACCCTAACCCTAACACTATCCTAGGGCTGATGCTAACCCTAACCCTAACACTATCCTAGGGCTGATGCTAACCCTAACCTTAACACTATCCTAAGTCTGATGCTAACCCTAGACCTCACACTATAGTAGGCCTGATGATAACCATAACCCTAACCTTAACACTATCCTAGGGCTGATGCTAACCCTAACCCTAAGCCTAACACTATCCTAGAGCTGATGCTAACCCTAACCCTAACACTATCCTAGGCCTGATGATAACCCTAACACTAACCCTGACCCTATCCTAGGGCTGATGCTAACCCTAACCCTAACACTATCCTAGGGCTGATGCTAACCCTAACCCTAACCCTAACACTATCCTAGGCCTGATGCTAACCCTATCCCTAACCCTAACACTCTCCTAGGGCTGAGGCTAACCCTAACCCAAACACTATCCTAGGGTTGATGCTAACCCTAACCCTAACACTATCCTAGGGCTGATGCTAACCCTAACCCTAACCCTAACACTATCCTTGGACTGATGCTAACCCTAACCCTAACACTATCCTGGGCCTGATGCTAACCCTAACCCTAACCCTAACACTATCCTAGGGCTGATGGTAACCCTAACCATAACACTATCCTTGGGCTGATGCTAACCCTAACCATAACACTAACAATATCCTAGGGCAGATGCTAACCCTAACCCTAACCCTAACACTATCCTTGGGCTGATGCTAACCCTAACCCTATCACTATCCTGGGCCTGATGCTAACCCTAACCCTAACCCTAACACTATCCTAGGGCTGATGCTAACCCTAACCCTAACACTATCAGTGGGCAGATGCTAACCCTAACCCTAACCCTAACAATATCCTAGGGCAGATGCTAACCCTAACGCTAACCCTAACACTATCCTTGAACTGATGCTAACCTTAACCCTAACCCTAACACTATCCTAGGCCTGATGATAACCCTAACCCTAACCCTAACACTATCCTAGGGTTTATGTTAACCCTAACGCTAACACTATCCTAGGGCTGATGCTAACCCTAACCCTAACCCTAACACTATCCTAGGGCGGATGCTAACCCTAACCCTAACACTAACACTATCCTACGGCTGATGCTAACCCTAACACTAACACTATCCTAGGGCTGATGATAACCCTAACACTAACCCTAACATTATCCTAGGGCTGATGATAACCCTAACCCTAACTCTAACACTATCTTAGGGCTGAGGCTAACCCCAACCCTAACACTATCCTACGGCTGATGTTAACCCTAACCCTAACCCTAACACTATCCTAGGACTGATGCTAACCCTAACCCTAACACTATCCTAGGGCTGATGCTAACCCTAACCCTAACCCTAACACTATCCTAGGGCTGATGCTAACCCTAACCCTAACCCTAACACTATCCTAGGGCGGATGCTAACCCTAACCCTAACCCTAACATTATCCTAGGGCTGATGCTAACCCTAACACTAACACTATCCTAGGGCTGATGCTAACCCTTACCCTAACCCTAAGACTATCCTAGGGCTGATGCTAACCCTAACCCTAACACTATCCTAGGCCTGATGCTAACCCTAAGCCTAACCCTAACACTATCGTAGGGCTGATGCTAACCCTAAACCTAACACTATCCTAGGGCTGATGCTAACCTAACCCTAACCCTAACACTATCCTAGGGCTGATGCTAACCCTAACCCTAACACTATCCTAGGCCTGATGATAACCCTAACCCTAACCCTAACACCATCCTAGGGCTGATGCTAACCCTAACCCTAATCCTAACACTGTCCTAGGGCTGATGCTAACCCTAACCCTAACACTATCCTAGGCCTGATGCTAACCCTAACCCTAACCCTAACACTATCCTGGGGCTGATGCTAACCCTAACCCTAACCCTAACACTATCCTAGAGCTGATGCTAACCCTAACCCTAAACCTAACCCTAACCCTAATACTATCCTAGGGCTGATGCTAACCCTAACCCTAACCCTAACACTATCCTAGGGCTGATGCTAACCCTAACCCTAACTCTAACACTATCCTAGGGCTGAGGCTAACCCTAACCCTAACACTATCCTACGGCTGATGCTAACCCTAACCCTAACCCTAACACTATCCTAAGGCTCATGCTAACCCTAACACTAACACTATCCTAGGCCTGGTGCTAACCCTAACCCTAACCCTAACACTATTCTAGGGCTGATGCTAACCATAACCCTAATAATATCCTAGGGCTGATGCTAACCCTAACCCTAACCCTAACATTATCCTAGGGCTGATGCTATCCCTAACCCTAACCCTAACACTATCCTAGGGGTGATGCTAACCCTATCCCTAACCCTAATACTATCCTAGGGCTGATGCTAACCCTAACCCTAACCCTAACACTATCCTAGGACTGATGCTAACCCTAACCCTAACAATATCCTAGGCCTGATGATAACCCTAAACCTAACCCTAACACTATCCTAGGGCTGATGCTAAACCTAACCCTAACACTATCCTAGGGCTGATGCTAACCCTAACCCTAACACTATCCTAGGCCTGATGATAACCCTAACCCTAACCCTAACACCATCCTAGGGCTGATGCTAACCCTAACCCTAACACTATCCTAGGGCTGATGCTAACCCTAACCCTAACCCTAACACTATCCTAGGGCTGATGCTAACCCTAACCCTAACCCTAACACTATCCTAGAGCTGATGCTAACCCTAACCCTAACCCTAACCCTAACCCTAATACTATCCTAGGGCTGATGCTAACCCTAACCCTAACCCTAACACTATCCTAGGGCTGATGCTAACCCTAACCCTAACTCTAACACTATCCTAGGGCTGAGGCTAACCCTAACCCTAACACTAACACTATTCTGGGGCTGATGCTAACCCTAACCCTAATAATATCCTAGGGCTGATGCTAACCCTAACCCTAACCCTAACACTATCCTAGGGCTGATGCTATCCCTAACCCTAACCCTAACACTATCCTAGGGCTGATGCTAACCCTAACCCTAACCCTAATACTATCCTAGGGCTGATGCTAACCCTAACCCTAACCCTAACACTATCCTATGGCTGATGCTAACCCTAACCCTAACCCTAACACTATCCTAGGGCTGATGCTAACCCTAACCCTAACACTATCCTAGGCCTGATGATAACCCTACCCCTAACCCTAACACTATCCTAAGTCTGATGCTAACCCTAGCCCTCACACTATCCTAGGCCTGATGATAACCCTAACCCTAACCTTAACACTATCCTAGGGCTGATGCTAACCCTAACCCTAACCCTAACACTATCCTAGAGCTGATGCTAACCCTAACCCTAACACTCTCCTAGGCCTGATGATAACCCTAACCCTAACCCTGACACTATCCTAGGGCTGATGCTAACCCTAACCCTAACACTACCCTAGGGCTGATGCTAACCCTAACCCTAACCCTAACACTATCCTAGGCCTGATGCTAACCCTATCCCTAACCCTAACACTCTCCTAGGGCTGAGGTTAACCCTAACCCTAACACTATCCTAGGGCTGATGCTAACCCTAACCCTAACCCAAACACTATCCTAGGGTTGATGCTAACCCTAACCCTAACACTATCCTAGGGCTGATGCTAACCCTAACCCTAACCCTAACACTACCCTAGGGCTGATGCTAACCCTAACCCTAACCCTAACACTATCCTAGGCCTGATGCTAACCCTATCCCTAACCCTAACACTCTCCTAGGGCTGAGGGTAACCCTAACCCTAACACTATCCTAGGGCTGATGCTAACCCTAACCCTAACCCAAACACTATCCTAGGGTTGATGCTAACCCTAACCCTAACACTATCCTAGGGCTGATGCTAACCCTAACCCTAACCCTAACACTATCCTTGGGCTGATGCTAACCCTAACCCTAACACTATCCTGGGCCTGATCCTAACCCTAACCCTAACCCTAACACTATCCTAGGGCTGATGCTTACCCTAACCCTAACACTATCCTTGGGCTGATGCTAACCCTAACCCTAACCCTAACACTATCCTAGGGCAGATGCTAACCCTAACGCTAACCCTAACACTATCCTTGAACTGATCCTAACCCTAACCCTAACCCTAACACTATCCTAGGCCTGATGATAACCCTAACCCTAACCCTAACACTATCCTAGGATTTATGTTAACCCTAACCCTAACACTATCCTAGGGCTGATGCTAACCCTAACCCTAATTCTAACACTATCTTAGGGCTGAGGCTAACCCTAACCCTAACACTATCCTACGGCTGATGCTAACCCTAACCCTAACCCTAACACTATCCTAGGGCTGATGCTAACCCTAACCCTAACACTATCTTAGGCCTGATGCTAACCCTAACCCTAACCCTAACACTATCCTAGGGCTGATGCTAACCCTAACCCTAACACTATCCTAGGGCTGATGCTAACCCTAACCCTAACCCTAACACTATCCTAGGGCTGATGCTAACCCTAACCCTAACACTATCCTAGGCCTGATGATAACCCTAACCCTAACACTATCCTAGGGCTGATGCTAACCCTAACCCTAACACTATCCTAGGGCTGATGCTAACCCTAACCCTAACACTATCCTAAGTCTGATGCTAACCCTAGACCTCACACTATACTAGGCCTGATGATAACCATAACCCTAACCTTAACACTATCCTAGGGCTGATGCTAACCCTAACCCTAAGCCTAACACTATCCTAGAGCTGATGCTAACCCTAACCCTAACACTATCCTAGGCCTGATGATAACCCTAACACTAACCCTGACCCTATCCTAGGGCTGATGCTAACCCTAACCCTAACACTATCCTAGGGCTGATGCTAACCCTAACCCTAACCCTAACACTATCCTAGGCCTGATGCTAACCCTATCCCTAACCCTAACACTCTCCTAGGGCTGAGGCTAACCCTAACGCAAACACTATCCTAGGGCTGATGCTAACCCTAACCCTAACCCAAACACTATCCTAGGGTTGATGCTAACCCTAACCCTAACACTATCCTAGGGCTGATGCTAACCCTAACCCTAACCCTAACACTATCCTTGGACTGATGCTAACCCTAACCCTAACACTATCCTGGGCCTGATGCTAACCCTAACCCTAACCCTAACACTATCCTAGGGCTGATGGTAACCCTAACCATAACACTATCCTTGGGCTGATGCTAACCCTAACCATAACACTAACAATATCCTAGGGCAGATGCTAACCCTAACCCTAACCTTAACACTATCCTTGGGCTGATGCTAACCCTAACCCTATCACTATCCTGGGCCTAATGCTAACCCTAACCCTAACCCTAACACTATCCTAGGGCTGATGCTAACCCTAACCCTAACACTATCAGTGGGCAGATGCTAACCCTAACCCTAACCCTAACAATATCCTAGGGCAGATGCTAACCCTAACGCTAACCCTAACACTATCCTTGAACTGATGCTAACCCTAACCCTAACCCTAACACTATCCTAGGCCTGATGATAACCCTAACCCTAACCCTAACACTATCCTAGGGTTTATGTTAACCCTAACGCTAACACTATCCTAGGGCTGATGCTAACCCTAACCCTAACCCTAACACTATCCTAGGGCGGATGCTAACCCTAACCCTAACCCTAACACTATCCTACGGCTGATGCTAACCCTAACACTAACACTATCCTAGGGCTGATGATAACCCTAACACTAACCCTAACATTATCCTAGGGCTGATGATAACCCTAACCCTGACTCTAACAGTATCTTAGGGCTGAGGCTAACCCCAACCCTAACACTATCCTACGACTGATGTTAACCCTAACCCTAACCCTAACACTATCCTAGGGCTGATGCTAACCCTAACCCTAACACTATCCTAGGGCTGATGCTAACCCTAACCCTAACCCTAACACTATCCTAGGGCTGATGCTAACCCTAACCCTAACCCTAACACTATCCTAGGGCGGATGCTAACCCTAACCCTAACCCTAACATTATCCTAGGGCTGATGCTAACCCTAACACTAACACTATCCTAGGGCTGATGCTAACCCTTACCCTAACCCTAAGACTATCCTAGGGCTGATGCTAACCCTAACCCTAACACTATCCTAGACCTGATGCTAACCCTAAGCCTAACCCTAACACTATCGTAGGGCTGATGCTAACCCTAACCCTAACACTATCCTAGGGCTGATGCTAACCTAACCCTAACCCTAACACTATCCTAGGGCTGATGCTAACCCTAACCCTAACACTATCCTAGGCCTGATGATAACCCTAACCCTAACCCTAACACCATCCTAGGGCTGATGCTAACCCTAACCCTAATCCTAACACTGTCCTAGGGCTGATGCTAACCCTAACCCTAACACTATCCTAGGCCTGATGCTAACCCTAACCCTAACCCTAACACTATCCTAGGGCTGATGCTAACCCTAACCCTAACCCTAACACTATCCTAGAGCTGATGCTAACCCTAACCCTAACCCTAACCCTAACCCTAATACTATCCTAGGGCTGATGCTAACCCTAACCCTAACCCTAACACTATCCTAGGGCTGATGCTAACCCTAACCCTAACTCTAACACTATCCTAGGGCTGAGGCTAACCCTAACCCTAACACTATCCTACGGCTGATGCTAACCCTAACCCTAACCCTAACACTATCCTAAGGCTGATGCTAACCCTAACACTAACACTATCCTAGGCCTGGTGCTAACCCTAACCCTAACCCTAACACTATTCTAGGGCTGATGCTAACCATAACCCTAATAATATCCTAGGGCTGATGCTAACCCTAACCCTAACCCTAACACTATCCTAGGGCTGATGCTATCCCTAACCCTAACCCTAACACTATCCTAGGGGTGATGCTAACCCTATCCCTAACCCTAATACTATCCTAGGGCTGATGCTAACCCTAACCCTAACCCTAACACTATCCTAGGGCTGATGCTAACCCTAACCCTAACAATATCCTAGGCCTGATGATAACCCTAACCCTAACCCTAACACTATCCTAGGGCTGATGCTAAACCTAACCCTAACACTATCCTAGGGCTGATGCTAACCCTAACCCTAACCCTAACACTATCCTAAGTCTGATGCTAACCCTAGCCCTCACACTATCCTAGGCCTGATGATAACCCTAACCCTAACCTTAACACTATCCTAGGGCTGATGCTAACCCTAACCATAACCCTAACACTATCCTAGAGCTGATGCTAACCCTAACCCTAACACTATCCTAGGCCTGATGATAACCCTAACCCTAACCCTGACACTATCCTAGGGCTGATGCTAACCCTAACCCTAACACTATCCTAGGGCTGATGCTAACCCTAACCCTAACCCTAACACTATCCTAGGCCTGATGCTAACCGTATCCCTAACCCTAACACTCTCCTAGGGCTGAGGCTAACCCTAACCCTAACACTATCCTAGGGCTGATGCTAACCCTAACCCTAACCCAAACACTATCCTAGGGCTGATGCTAACCCTAACCCTAACCCTAAGACTATCCTAGAGCTGATGCTAACCCTAACCCTAACACTATCCTAGGCCTGATGCTAACCCTAAGCCTAACCCTAACACTATCGTAGGGCTGATGCTAACCCTAACCCTAACACTATCCTAGGGCTGATGCTAACCTAACCCTAACCCTAACACTATCCTAGGGCTGATGCTAACCCTAACCCTAACACTATCCTAGGCCTGATGATAACCCTAACCCTAACCCTAACACCATCCTAGGGCTGATGCTAACCCTAAGCCTAACACTATCCTAGGGCTGATGTTAACCCTAACCCTAACCCTAACACTATCCTAGGGCTGATGCTAACCCTAACCCTAACACTATCCTAGGCCTGATGCTAACCCTAACCCTAAACCTAACACTATCCTAGGGCTGATGCTAACCCTAACCCTAACCCTAACACTATCCTAGAGCTGATGCTAACCCTAACCCTAACCCTAACCCTAACCCTAATACTATCCTAGGGCTGATACTAACCCTAACCCTAACCCTAACACTATCCTAGGGCTGATGGTAACCCTAACCCTAACTCTAACACTATCCTAGGGCTGAGGCTAACCCAAACCCTAACACTATCCTAAGGCTGATGCTAACCCTAACACTAACACTATCCTAGGCCTGGTGCTAACCCTAACCCTAACCCTAACACTATTCTAGGGCTGATTCTAACCCTAACCCTAATAATATCCTAGGGCTGATGCTAACCCTAACCCTAACCCTAACACTATCCTAGGGCTGATGCTATCCCTAACCCTACCCCTAACACTATCCTAGGCCTGATGCTAACCCTAACCCTAACCCTAATACTATCCTAGGGCTGATGCTAACCCAAACCCTAACCCTAACACTATCCTAGGGCTGATGTTAACCCTAACCCTAACCCTAACACTATCCTAGGGCTGATGCTAACCCTAACCCTAACAATAACCTAGGCCTGATGATAACCCTAACCCTAACCCTAACACTATCCTAGGGCTGATGCTAAACCTAACCCTAACACTATCCTAGGGCTGATGCTAACCCTAACCCTAACCCTAACACTATCCTAAGTCTGATGCTAACCCTAGCCCTCACACTATCCTAGGCCTGATGATAACCCTAACCCTAACCTTAACACTATCCTAGGGCTGATGCTAACCCTAACCATAACCCTAACACTATCCTAGAGCTGATGCTAACCCTAACCCTAACACTATCCTAGGGCTGATGATAACCCTAACCCTAACCCTGACACTATCCTAGGGCTGATGCTAACCCTAACCCTAACACTATCCTAGGGCTGATGCTAACCCTAACCCTAACCCTAACACTATCCTAGGCCTGATGCTAACCCTATTCCTAACCCTAACACTCTCCTAGGGCTGAGGGTAACCCTAACCCTAACACTATCCTAGGGCTGATGCTAACCCTAACCCTAACCCAAACACTATCCTAGGGTTGATGCTAACCCTAACCCTAACACTATCATAGGGCTGATGCTAACCCTAACCCTAACCCTAACACTATCCTTGGGCTGATGCTAACCCTAACCCTAACACTATCCTGGGACTGATGCTAACCCTAACCCTAACCCTAACACTATCCTAGGGCTGATGCTAACCCTAACCCTAACACTATCCTTGGGCTGATGCTAACCCTAACCCTAACCCTAACACTATACTAGGGCAGATGCTAACCCTAACGCTAACCGTAACACTATCCTTGAACTGATGCTAACCCTAACCCTAACCCTAACACTATCCTAGGCCTGATGATAACCATAACCCTAACCCTAACACTATCCTAGGATTTATGTTAACCCTAACCCTAACACTATCCTAGGGCTGATGCTAACCATAACCCTAACCCTAACACTATCCTAGGGCGGATGCTAACCCTAAGCCTAACCCTAACACTATCCTAGGGCTGATGCTAACCCTAACACTAACACTATCCTAGGGCTGATGCTAACCCTAACCCTAACCCTAACATTATCCTAGGGCGGATGCTAACCCTAACCCTAACCCTAACACTATCCTAGGGCTGATGCTAACCCTAACCCTAACACTATCCTAGGGCTGATGCTAACCCTAACACTAACACTATCCTAGGGATGATGCTAAACCTAACCCTAACACTAACACTCTCCAAGGGCTGATGCTAACCCTAACCTTAACCCTAACACTATCCTAGGGCTGATGCTAACCCTAACCCTAACTCTACACTGTCTTAGGCCTGAGGCTAACCCTAACCCTAACACTATCCTACGGCTGATGCTAACCCTAACCCTAACCCTAACACTATCCTAGGGCTGATGCTAACCCTAACCCTAACACTATCCTAGGCCTGATGCTAACCCTAACCCTAACCCTAACACTATCCTAGTGCTGATTCTAACCCCAACCCTAACACTATCCTAGGGCTGATGCTAACCCTAACCCTAACCCTAACACTATCCTAGGGCTGATGCTAACCCTAACCCTAACACTATCCTAGGCCTGATGATAACCCTAACCCTAACCCTAACACTATCCTAGGGCTGATGCTAACCCTAACCCTAACACTATGCTAGGGCTGATGCTAACCCTAACCCTAACCCTAACACTATCCTAAGTCTGATGCTAACCCTAGCCCTCACACTATCCTAGGCCTGATGATAACCCTAACCCTAACCTTAACACTATCCTACGGCTGATGCTAACCCTAACCATAACACTAACACTATCCTAGAGCTGATGCTAACCCTAACCCTAACACTATCCTAGGCCTGATGATAACCCTAACCCTAACCCTGACACTATCCTAGGGCTGATGCTAACCCTAACCCTAACACTATCCTAGGGCTGATGCTAACCCTAACCCTAACCCTAACACTATCCTAGGCCTGATGCTAACCCTATCCCTAACCCTAACACTCTCCTAGGGCTGAGGGTAACCCTAACCCTAACACTATCCTAGGGCTGATGCTAACCCTAACACTAACCCAAACACTATCCTAGGGTTGATGCTAACCCTAACCCTAACACTATCCTAGGGCTGATGCGAACCCTAACCCTAACCCTAACACTATCCTTGGGCTGATGCTAACCCTAACCCTAACACTATCCTGGGCCTGATGCTAACCCTAACCCTAACCCTAACACTGTCCTAGGGCTGATGCTAACCCTAACCCTAACACTATCCTTGGGCTGATGCTAACCCTAACCCTAACCCTAACACTATCCTAGGGCAGATGCTAACCCTAACGCTAACCGTAACACTATCCTTGAACTGATGCTAACCCTAACCCTAACCCTAACACTATCCTAGGCCTGATGATAACCCTAACCCTAACCCTAACACTATCCTAGGATTTATGTTAACCCTAACCCTAACACTATCCTAGGGCTGATGCTAACCCTAACCCTAACCCTAACACTATCCTAGGGCGGATGCTAACCCTAACCCTAACCCTAACACTATCCTACGGCTGATGCTAACCCTAACACTAACACTATCCTAGGGCTGATGATAACCCTAACACTAACCCTAACATTATCCTAGGGCTGATGATAACCCTAACCCTAACTCTAACACTATCTTAGGGCTGAGGCTAACCCCAACCCTAACACTATCCTACGGCTGATGTTAACCCTAACCCTAACCCTAACACTATCCTAGGGCTGATGCTAACCCTAACCCTAACACTATCCTAGGGCTGATGCTAACCCTAACCCTAACCCTAACACTATCCTAGGGCTGATGCTAACCCTAACCCTAACCCTAACACTATCCTAGGGAGGATGCTAACCCTAACCCTAACCCTAACATTATCCTAGGGCTGATGCTAACCCTAACACTAACACTATCCTAGGGCTGATGCTAACCCATACCCTAACCCTAAGACTATCCTAGGGCTGATGCTAACCCTAACCCTAACACTATCCTAGGCCTGATGCTAACCCTAAGCCTAACCCTAACACTATCGTAGGGCTGATGCTAACCCTAACCCTAACACTATCCTAGGGCTGATGCTAACCTAACCCTAACCCTAACACTATCCTAGGGCTGATGCTAACCCTAACCCTAACACTATCCTAGGCCTGATGATAACCCTAACCCTAACCCTAACACCATCCTAGGGCTGATGCTAACCCTAACCCTAATCCTAACACTATCCTAGAGCTGATGCTAACCCTAACCCTAACACTATCCTAGGCCTGATGCTAACCCTAACCCTAACCCTAACACTATCCTAGGGCTGATGCTAACCCTAACCCTAACCCTAACACTATCCTAGAGCTGATGCTAACCCTAACCCTAACCCTAACCCTAACCCTAATACTATCCTAGGGCTGATGCTAACCCTAACCCTAACCCTAACACTATCCTAGGGCTGATGCTAACCCTAACCCTAACTCTAACACTATCCTAGGGCTGAGGCTAACCCTAACCCTAACACTATCCTACGGCTGATGCTAACCCTAACCCTAACCCTAACACTATCCTAAGGCTGATGCTAACCCTAACACTAACACTATCCTAGGCCTGGTGCTAACCCTAACCCTAACCCTAACACTATTCTAGGGCTGATGCTAACCATAACCCTAATAATATCCTAGGGCTGATGCTAACCCTAACCCTAACCCTAACACTATCCTAGGGCTGATGCTATCCCTAACCCTAACCCTAACACTATCCTAGGGGTGATGCTAACCCTATCCCTAACCCTAATACTATCCTAGGGCTGATGCTAACCCTAACCCTAACCCTAACACTATCCTAGGGCTGATGCTAACCCTAACCCTAACAATATCCTAGGCCTGATGATAACCCTAACCCTAACCCTAACACTATCCTAGGGCTGATGCTAAACCTAACCCTAACACTATCCTAGGGCTGATGCTAACCCTAACCCTAACCCTAACACTATCCTAAGTCTGATGCTAACCCTAGCCCTCACACTATCCTAGGCCTGATGATAACCCTAACCCTAACCTTAACACTATCCTAGGGCTGATGCTAACCCTAACCATAACCCTAACACTATCCTAGAGCTGATGCTAACCCTAACCCTAACACTATCCTAGGCCTGATGATAACCCTAACCCTAACCCCGACACTATCCTCTGGCTGATGCTAACCCTAACCCTAACACTATCCTAGGGCTGATGCTAACCCTAACCCTAACCCTAACACTATCCTAGGCCTGATGCTAACCGTATCCCTAACCCTAACACTCTCCTAGGGCTGAGGCTAACCCTAACCCTAACACTCTCCTAGGGCTGATGCTAACCCTAACCCTAACCCAAACACTATCCTAGGGCTGATGCTAACCCTAACCCTAACCCTAAGACTATCCTAGAGCTGATGCTAACCCTAACCCTAACACTATCCTAGGCCTGATGCTAACCCTAAGCCTAACCCTAACACTATCGTAGGGCTGATGCTAACCCTAACCCTAACACTATCCTAGGGCTGATGCTAACCTAACCCTAACCCTAACACTATCCTAGGGCTGATGCTAACCCTAACCCTAACACTATCCTAGGCCTGATGATAACCCTAACCCTAACCCTAACACCATCCTAGGGCTGATGCTAACCCTAAGCCTAACACTATCCTAGGGCTGATGCTAACCCTAACCCTAACCCTAACACTATCCTAGGGCTGATGCTAACCCTAACCCTAACACTATCCTAGGCCTGATGCTAACCCTAACCCTAACCCTAACACTATCCTAGGGCTGATGCTAACCCTAACCCTAACCCTAACACTATCCTAGAGCTGATGCTAACCCTAACCCTAACCCTAACCCTAACCCTAACCCTAATACTATCCTAGGGCTGATACTAACCCTAACCCTAACCCTAACACTATCCTAGGGCTGATGGTAACCCTAACCCTAACTCTAACACTATCCTAGGGCTGAGGCTAACCCTAACCCTAACACTATCCTAAGGCTGATGCTAACCCTAACACTAACACTATCCTAGGCCTGGTGCTAACCCTAACCCTAACCCTAACACTATTCTAGGGCTGATTCTAACCCTAACCCTAATAATATCCTAGGGCTGATGCTAACCCTAACCCTAACCCTAACACTATCCTAGGGCTGATGCTGTCCCTAACCCTACCCCTAACACTATCCTAGGCCTGATGCTAACCCTAACCCTAACCCTAATACTATCCTAGGGCTGATGCTAACCCAAACCCTAACCCTAACACTATCCTAGGGCTGATGTTAACCCTAACCCTAACCCTAACACTATCCTAGGGCTGATGCTAACCCTAACCCTAACAATAACCTAGGCCTGATGATAACCCTAACCCTAACCCTAACACAATCCTAGGGCTGATGCTAAACCTAATCCTAACACTATCCTAGGGCTGATGCTAACCCTAACCCTAACCCTAACACTATCCTAAGTCTGATGCTAACCCTAGCCCTCACACTATCCTAGGCCTGATGATAACCCTAACCCTAACCTTAACACTATCCTAGGGCTGATGCTAACCCTAACCCTAACACTATCCTAGGCCTGATGATAACCCTAACCCTAACCCTGACACTATCCTAGGGCTGATGCTAACCCTAACCCTAACACTATCCTAGGGCTGATGCTAACCCTAACCCTAACCCTAACACTATCCTAGGCCTGATGCTAACCCTATCCCTAACCCTAACACTCTCCTAGGGCTGAGGGTAACCCTAACCCTAACACTATCCTAGGGCTGATGCTAACCCTAACCCTAACCCAAACACTATCCTAGGGTTGATGCTAACCCTAACCCTAACACTATCCTAGGGCTGATGCTAACCCTAACCCTAACCCTAACACTATCCTTGGGCTGATGCTAACCCTAACCCTAACACTATCCTGGGACTGATGCTAACCCTAACCCTAACCCTAACACTATCCTAATGCGGATGCTAACCCTAACCCTAACACTAACACTATCCTAGGGCTGATGCTAACCATAACACTAGCACTATCCTAGGGCTGATGCTAACCCTAACCCTAACCCTAAGACTATCCTAGGGCTGATGCTAACCCTAACCCTAACTCTAACACTATCTTAGGGCTGAGGCTAACGCTAACCCTAACACTATCCTACGGCTGATGCTAACCCTAACCCTAACTCTAAGACTATCCTAGGGCTGATGCTAACCCTAACCCTAACAGTATCCTAGGCCTGATGCTAACCCTAAGCCTAACCCTAACACTATCGTAGGGCTGATGCTAACCCTAACCCTAACACTATCCTAGGGCTGATGCTAACCTAACCCTAACCCTAACACTATCCTAGGGCTGATGCTAACCCTAACCCTAACACTATCCTAGGCCTGATGATAACCCTAACCCTAACCCTAACGCCATCCTAGGGCTGATGCTAACCCTAACCCTAACACTATCCTAGGGCTGATGCTAACCCTAACCCTAACCCTAACACTATCCTAGGGCTGATGCTAACCCTAACCCTAACCCTAACACTATCCTAGAGCTGATGCTAACCCTAACCCTAACACTAACCCTAATCCTAATACTATCCTAGGGCTGATGCTAACCCTAACCCTAACCCTAACACTATCCTAGGGCTGATGCTAACCCTAACCCTAACTCTAACACTATCCTAGGGCTGAGGCTAACCCTAACCCTAACACTATCCTACGGGTGATGCTAACCCTAACCCTAACCCTAACACTATCCTAGGGCTGATGCTAACCCTAACCCTAACACTATCCTAGGCCTGATGCTAACCCTAACCCTAACCCTAACACTATCCTAGGCCTGATGCTAACCCTAACCCTAACACTATCCCTGGGCTGATGCTAACCCTAACCCTAACCCTAACACTATCCTAGGGCTGATGCTAACCCTAACCCTAACACTATCCTAGGGCTGATGCTAACCCTAACCCTAACCCTAAAACTATCCTAGGGCTGATGCTAACCCTAACCCTAACACTATCCTAGGCCTGATGATAACCCTAACCCTAACCCTAACACTATCCTAAGGCTGATGCTAACCCTAACCCTAACACTATCCTAGGGCTGATGCTAACCCTAACCCTAACCCTAACACTATGCTAAGTCTGATGCTAACCGTAGACCTCACACTATACTAGGCCTGATGATAACCATAACCCTAACCTTAACACTATCCTAGGGCTGATGCTAAACCTAACCCTAACCCTGACACTATCCTAGGGCTGATGCTAACCCTAACACTAACACTATCCTACGGCTGATGCTAACCCTAACCCTAACCCTAACATTATCCTAGGACTGATGCTAACCCTAACCCTAACTCTAACACTATCTTAGGGCTGAGGCTAACCCTAACCCTAACACTATCCTACGGCTGATGCTAACCCTAACCCTAACCCTAACACTATCCTAGGGCTGATGCTAACCCTAACCCTAACACTATCCTAGGCCTGATGATAACCCTAACCCTAACCCTGACACTATCCTAGGGCTGATGCTAACCCTAACCCTAACACTATCCTAGGGCTGATGCTAACCCTAACCCTAACCCTAACACTATCCTAGGCCTGATGCTAACCCTATCCCTAACCCTAACACTCTCCTAGGGCTGAGGGTAACCCTAACCCTAACACTATCCTAGGGCTGATGCTAACCCTAACCCTAACCCAAACACTATCCTAGGGTTGATGCTAACCCTAACCCTAACACTATCCTAGGGCTGATGCTAACCCTAACCCTAACCCTAACACTATCCTTGGGCTGATGCTAACCCTAACCCTAACACTATCCTGGGCCTGATGCTAACCCTAACCCTAACCCTAACACTATCCTAGGGCTGATGCTAACCCTAACCCTAACACTATCCTTGGGCTGATGCTAACCCTAACCCTAACCCTAACACTATCCTAGGGCAGATGCTAACCCTAACGCTAACCGTATCACTATCCTTGAACTGATGCTAACCCTAACCCTAACCCTAACACTATCCTAGGCCTGATGATAACCCTAACCCTAACCCTAACACTATCCTAGGATTTATGTTAACCCTAACCCTAACACTATCCTAGGGCTGATGCTAACCCTAACCCTAACCCTAACACTATCCTAGGGCGGATGCGAACCCTAACCCTAACCCTAACACTATGCTAGGGCTGATGCTAACCCTACACTAACACTATCCTAGGGCTGATGCTAACCCTAACCCTAACCCTACCATTATCCTAGGGCGGATGCTAACCCTAACCCTAACCCTAACACTATCCTAGGGCTGATGCTAACCCTAACCCTAACACTATCCTAGGGCTGATGCTAACCCTAACCCTAACCCTAACACTATCCTAGGGCTGATGCTAACCCTAACCCTAACACTATCCTAGGCCTGATGATAACCCTAACCCTACCCTAACACTATCCTAGGGCTGATGCTAACCCTAACCCTAACACTATCCTAGGGCTGATGCTAACCCTAACCCTAACCCTAACACTATCCTAAGTCTGATGCTAACCCTAGCCCTCACACTATCCTAGGCCTGATGATAACCCTAACCCTAACCTTAACACTATCCTACGGCTGATGCTAACCCTAACCATAACCCTAACACTATCCTAGAGCTGATGCTAACCCTAACCCTAACACTATCCTAGGCCTGATGATAACCCTAACCCTAACCCTGACACTATCCTAGGGCTGATGCTAACCCTAACCCTAACACTATCCTAGGGCTGACGCTAACCCTAACCCTAACCCTAACACTATCCTAGGCCTGATGCTAACCCTATCCCTAACCCTAACACTCACCTAGGGCTGAGGGTAACCCTAACCCTAACAGTATCCTAGGGCTGATGCTAACCCTAACCCTAACCCAAACACTATCCTAGGGTTGATGCTAACCCTAACCCTAACACTATCCTAGGGCTGATGCTAACCCTAACCCTAACCCTAACACTATCCTTGGGCTGATGCTAACCCTAACCCTAACACTATCCTGGGCCTGATGCTAACCCTAACCCTAACCCTAACACTATCCTAGGGCTGATGCTAACCCTAACCCTAACACTATCCTTGGGCTGATGCTAAGCCTAACCCTAACCCTAACACTATACTGGGGCAGATGCTAACCCTAACGCTAACCGTAACACTATCCTTGAACTGATGCTAACCCTAACCCTAACCCTAACACTATCCTAGGCCTGATGATAACCCTAACCCTAACCCTAACACTATCCTAGGATTTATGTTAACCCTAACCCTAACACTATCCTAGGGCTGATGCTAACCCTAACCCTAACCCTAACACTATCCTAGGGCGGATGCTAACCCTAACCCTAACCCTAACACTATCCTAGGGCTGATGCTAACCCTAACACTAACACTATCCTAGGGCTGATGCTAACCCTAACCCTAACCCTAACATTATCCTAGGGCGGATGCTAACCCTAACCCTAACCCTAACACTATCCTAGGGCTGATGCTAACCCTAACCCTAACACTATCCTAGGGCTGATGCTAACCCTAACACTAACACTATCCTAGGGCTGATGCTAACCCTAACCCTAACACTAACACTCTCCAAGGGATGATGCTAACCCTAACCTTAACCCTAACACTATCCTAGGGCTGATGTTAACCCTAACCCTAACTCTACACTATCTTAGGGCTGAGGCTAACCCTAACCCTAACACTATCCTACGGCTGATGCTAACCCTAACCCTAACCCTAACACTATCCTAGGGCTGATGCTAACCCTAACCCTAACACTATCCTAGGCCTGATGCTAACCCTAACCCTAACCCTAACACTATCCTAGGCCTGATGCTAACCCTAACCCTAACACTATCCTAGGGCTGATGCTAACCCTAACCCTAACCCTAACACTATCCTAGGGCTGATGCTAACCCTAACCCTAACACTATCCTAGGCCTGATGATAACCCTAACCCTAACCCTAACACTATCCTAAGGCTGATGCTAACCCTAACCCTAACACTATCCTAGAGCTGATGCTAACCCTAACCCTAACCCTAACACTATGCTAAGTCTGATGCTAACCCTAGACCTCACACTATACTAGGCCTGATGATAACCATAACCGTAACCTTAACACTATCCTAGGCCTGATGATAACCCTAACCCTAACCCTAACACTATCCTAGGCCTGATGATAACCCTAACACTAACCCTGACACTATCTTAGGGCTGATGCTAACCCTAACCCTAACCCTAACACTATCCTAGGGCGGATGCTAACCCTAACCCTAACCCTAACACTATCCTAGGGCTGATGCTAACCCTAACACTAACACTATCCTAGGGCTGATGCTAACCCTAACCCTAACCCTAACATTATCCTAGGACTGTTGCTAACCCTAACCCTAACTCTAACACTATCTTAGGGCTGAGGCTAACCCTAACCCTAACACTATCCTACGGCTGATGCTAACCCTAACACTAACCCTAACACTATCCTAGGGCTGATGCTAACCCTAACCCTAACCCTAACACTATCCTAGAGCTGATGCTAACCCTAACCCTAACCCTAACCCTAATCCTAATACTATCCTAGGGCTGATGCTAACCCTAACCCTAACCCTAACACTATCCTAGGTCTGATGCTAACCCTAACCCTAACTCTAACACTATCCTAGGGCTGAGGCTAACCCTAACCCTAACACTATCCTACGGCTGATGCTAACCCTAACCCTAACCCTAACACTATCCTAGGGCTGATGCTAACCCTAACCCTAACACTATCCTAGGCCTGATGCTAACCCTAACCCTAACCCTAACACTATCCTAGGCCTGATGCTAACCCTAACCCTAACACTATCCCTGGGCTGATGCTAACCCTAACCCTAACCCTAACACTATCCTAGGGCTGATGCTAACCCTAACCCTAACACTATCCTAGGGCTGATGCTAACCCTAACCCTAACCCTAACACTATCCTAGGGCTGATGCTAACCCTAACCCTAACACTATCCTAGGCCTGATGATAACCCTAACCCTAACCCTAACACTATCCTAAGGCTGATGCTAACCCTAACCCTAACACTATCCTAGGGCTGATGCTAACCCTAACCCTAACCCTAACACTATGCTAAGTCTGATGCTAACCGTAGACCTCACACTATACTAGGCCTGATGATAACCATAACCCTAACCTTAACACTATCCTAGGGCTGATGCTAACCCTAACCCTAACCCTGACACTATCCTAGGGCTGATGCTAACCCTAACACTAACACTATCCTAGGGCTGATGCTAACCCTAACCCTAACCCTAACATTATCCTAGGACTGATGCTAACCCTAACCCAACTCTAACACTATCTTAGGGCTGAGGCTAACCCTAACCCTAACACTATCCTACGGCTGATGCTAACCCTAACCCTAACCCTAACACTATCCTAGAGCTGATGCTAACCCTAACCCTAACACTATCCTAGGCCTGATGATAACCCTAACCCTAACCCTGACACTATCCTAGGGCTGATGCTAACCCTAACCCTAACACTATCCTAGGGCTGATGCTAACCCTAACCCTAACCCTAACACTATCCTAGGCCTGATGCTAACCCTATCCCTAACCCTAACACTCTCCTAGGGCTGAGGGTAACCCTAACCCTAACACTATCCTAGGGCTGATGCTAACCCTAACCCTAACCCAAACACTATCCTAGGGTTGATGTTAACCCTAACCCTAACACTATCCTAGGGCTGATGCTAACCCTAACCCTAACTCTAACACTATCCTTGGGCTGATGCTAACCCTAACCCTAACACTATCCTGGGGCTGATGCTAACCCTAACCCTAACACTAACACTATCCTAGGGCTGATGCTAACCCTAACCCTAACACTATCCTTGGGCTGATGCTAACCCTAACCCTAACCCTAACACTATCCTAGGCCTGATGATAACCCTAACCCTAACCCTAACACTATCCTAGGATTTATGTTAACCCTAACCCTAACACTATCCTAGGGCTGATGCTAACCCTAACCCTAACCCTAACACTATCCTAGGGCGGATGCGAACCCTAACCCTAACCCTAACACTATGCTAGGGCTGATGCTAACCCTAACACTAACACTATCCTAGGGCTGATGCTAACCCTAACCCTAACCCTACCATTATCCTAGGGCGGATGCTAACCCTAACCCTAACCCTAACACTATCCTAGGGCTGATGCTAACCCTAACCCTAACACTATCCTAGGGCTGATGCTAACCCTAACCCTAACCCTAACACTATCCTAGGGCTGATGCTAACCCTAACCCTAACACTATCCTAGGCCTGATGATAACCCTAACCCTACCCTAACACTATCCTAGGGCTGATGCTAACCCTAACCCTAACACTATCCTAGGGCTGATGCTAACCCTAACCCTAACCCTAACACTATCCTAAGTCTGATGCTAACCCTAGCCCTCACACTATCCTAGGCCTGATGATAACCCTAACCCTAACCTTAACACTATCCTACGGCTGATGCTAACCCTAACCATAACCCTAACACTATCCTAGAGCTGATGCTAACCCTAACCCTAACACTATCCTAGGCCTGATGATAACCCTAACCCTAACCCTGACACTATCCTAGGGCTGATGCTAACCCTAACCCTAACACTATCCTAGGGCTGACGCTAACCCTAACCCTAACCCTAACACTATCCTAGGCCTGATGCTAACCCTATCCCTAACCCTAACACTCTCCTGGGGCTGAGGGTAACCCTAACCCTAACAGTATCCTAGGGCTGATGCTAACCCTAACCCTAACCCAAACACTATCCTAGTGTTGATGCTAACCCTAACCCTAACACTATCCTAGGGCTGATGCTAACCCTAACCCTAACCCTAACACTATCCTTGGGCTGATGCTAACCCTAACACTAACACTATCCTGGGCCTGATGCTAACCCTAACCCTAACCCTAACACTATCCTAGGGCTGATGCTAACCCTAACCCTAACACTATCCTTGGGCTGATGCTAACCCTAACCCTAACCCTAACACTATCCTGGGGCAGATGCTAACCCTAACGCTAACCGTAACACTATCCTTGAACTGATGCTAACCCTAACCCTAACCCTAACACTATCCTAGGCCTGATGATAACCCTAACCCTAACCCTAACACTATCCTAGGATTTATGTTAACCCTAACCCTAACACTATCCTAGGGCTGATGCTAACCCTAACCCTAACCCTAACACTATCCTAGAGCGGATGCTAACCCTAACCCTAACCCTAACACTATCCTAGGGCTGATGCTAACCCTAACACTAACACTATCCTAGGGCTGATGCTAACCCTAACCCTAACCCTAACATTATCCTAGGGCGTATGCTAACCCTAACCCTAACCCTAACACTATCCTAGGGCTGATGCTAACCCTAACCCTAACACTATCCTAGGGCTGATGCTAACCCTAACACTAACACTATCCTAGGGCTGATGCTAACCCTAACCCTAACACTAACACTCTCCAAGGGATGATGCTAACCCTAACCTTAACCCTAACACTATCCTAGGGCTGATGTTAACCCTAACCCTAACTCTACACTATCTTAGGGCTGAGGCTAACCCTAACCCTAACACTATCCTACGGCTGATGCTAACCCTAACCCTAACCCTAACACTATCCTAGGGCTGATGCTAACCCTAACCCTAACACTATCCTAGGCCTGATGCTAACCCTAACCCTAACCCTAACACTATCCTAGGCCTGATGCTAACCAGAACCCTAACACTATCCTAGGGCTGATGCTAACCCTAACCCTAACCCTAACACTATCCTAGGGCTGATGCTAACCCTAACCCTAACACTATCCTAGGCCTGATGATAACCCTAACCCTAACCCTAACACTATCCTAAGGCTGATGCTAACCCTAACCCTAACACTATCCTAGGGCTGATGCTAACCCTAACCCTAACCCTAACACTATGCTAAGTCTGATGCTAACCCTAGACCTCACACTATACTAGGCCTGATGATAACCATAACCGTAACCTTAACACTATCCTAGGCCTGATGCTAACCCTAACCCTAACCCTAACACTATCCTAGGCCTGATGATAACCCTAACACTAACCCTGACACTATCTTAGGGCTGATGCTAACCCTAACCCTAACCCTAACACTATCCTAGGGCGGATGCTAACCCTAACCCTAACCCTAACACTATCCTAGGGCTGATGCTAACCCTAACACTAACACTATCCTAGGGCTGATGCTAACCCTAACCCTAACCCTAACATTATCCTAGGACTGTTGCTAACCCTAACCCTAACTCTAACACTATCTTAGGGCTGAGGCTAACCCTAACCCTAACACTATCCTACGGCTGATGCTAACCCTAACACTAACCCTAACACTATCCTAGGGCTGATGCTAACCCTAACCCTAACACTATCTAGGGCTGATGCTAACCCTAACCCTAACCCTCACACTATCCTAGGACTGATGCTAACCCTAACCGTAACACTATCCTAGGGCTGATGCTAACCCTAACCCTAACCCTAACACTATCCTAATGCGGATGCTAACCCTAACCCTAACCCTAACACTATCCTAGGGCTGATGCTAACCCTAACACTAGCACTATCCTAGGGCTGATGCTAACCCTAACCCTAACCCTAACACTATCCTAGGGCTGATGCTAACCCTAACCCTAACTCTAACACTATCTTAGGGCTGAGGCTAACCCTAACCCTAACACTATCCTACGGCTGATGCTAACCCTAACCCTAACTCTAAGACTATCCTAGGGCTGATGCTAACCCTAACCCTAACACTATCCTAGGCCTGATGCTAACGCTAAGCCTAACCCTAACACTATCGTAGGGCTGATGCTAACCCTAACCCTAACACTATACTAGGGCTGATGCTAACCTAACCCTAACCCTAACACTATCCTAGGGCTGATGCTAACCCTAACCCTAACACTATCCTAGGCCTGATGATAACCCTAACCCTAACCCTAACACCATCCTAAGGCTGATGCTAACCCTAACTCTAACACTATCCTAGGGCTGATGCTAACCCTAACCCTAACCCTAACACTATCCTAGGGCTGATGCTAACCCTAACCCTAACCCTAACACTATCCTAGAGCTGATACTAACCCTAACCCTAACCCTAACCCTAATACTATCCTAGGGCTGATGCTAACCCTAACCCTAACCCTAACACTATCCTAGGGCTGATGCTAACCCTAACCCTAACTCTAACACTATCCTAGGGCTGAGGCTAACCCTAACCCTAACACTATCCTACGGCTGATGCTAACCCTAACCCTAACCCTAACACTATCCTAAGGCTGATGCTAACCCTAACACTAACACTATCCTAGGCCTGGTGCTAACCCTAACCCTAACCCTAACACTATTCTAGGGCTGATGCTAACCCTAACCCTAATAATATCCTAGGGCTGATGCTAACCCTAACCCTAACCCTAACACTATCCTAGGGCTGATGCTATCCCTAACCCTAACCCTAACACTATCCTAGGGCTGATGCTAACCCTAACCCTAACCCTAATACTATCCTAGGGCTGATGCTAACCCTAACCCTAACCCTAACACTATCCTAGGGCGGATGCTAACCCTAACCCTAACCCTAACACTATCCTAGGGCTGATGCTAACCCTAACCCTAACACTATCCTAGGCCTGATGATAACCCTAACCCTAACCCTAACACTATCCTAAGGCTGATGCTAACCCTAACCCTAACACTATCCTAGGGCTGATGATAACCCTAACCCTAACCCTAACACTATGCTAAGTCTGATGCTAACCCTAGACCTCACACTATACTAGGCCTGATGATAACCATAACCCTAACCTTAACACTATCCTAGGGCTGATGCTAACCCTAACCCTAACCCTAACACTATCCTAGGCCTGATGATAACCCTAACACTAAACCTGACACTATCCTAGGGCTGATGCTAACCCTAACCCTAACCCTAACAGTATCCTAGGGCGGATGCTAACCCTAACCCTAACCCTAACACTATCCTAGGGCTGATGCTAACCCTAACACTAGCACTATCCTAGGGCTGATGCTAACCCTAACCCTAACCCTAAGACTATCCTAGGGCTGATGCTAACCCTAACCCTAACTCTAACACTATCTTAGGGCTGAGGCTAACCCTAACCCTAACACTATCCTACGGCTGATGCTAACCCTAACCCTAACTCTAAGACTATCCTAGGGCTGATGCTAACCCTAACCCTAACACTATCCTAGGCCTGATGATAACCCTAACCCTAACCCTAACACCATCCTAGGGCTGATGCTAACCCTAACCCTAACACTATCCTAGGGCTGATGCTAAACCTAACCCTAACCCTAACACTATCCTAGGGCTGATGCTAACCCTAACCCTAACCCTAACACTATCCTAGAGCTAATGCTAACCCTAACCCTAACACTAACCCTAACCCTAATACTATCCTAGGGCTGATGCTAACCCTAACCCTAACCCTAACACTATCCTAGGGCTGATGCTAACCCTAACCCTAACTCTAACACTATCCTAGGGTTGAGGCTAACCCTAACCCTAACACTATCCTACGGCTGATGCTAACCCTAACCCTAACCCTAACACTATCCTAGGGCTGATGCTAACCCTAACCCTAACACTATCCTAGGCCTGATGCTAACCCTAACCCTAACCCTAACACTATCCTAGGCCTGATGATAACCCTAACCCTAACCCTGACACTATCCTAGGGCTGATGCTAACCCTAACCCTAACACTATCCTAGGGCTGATGCTAACCCTAACCCTAACCCTAACACTATCCTAGGCCTGATGCTAACCCTATCCCTAACCCTAACACTCTCCTAGGGCTGAGGGTAACCCTAACCCTAACACTATCCTAGGGCTGATGCTAACCCTAACCCTAACCCAAACACTCTCCTAGGGTTGATGCTAACCCTAACCCTAACACTATCCTAGGGCTGATGCTAACCCTAACCCTAACCCTAACACTATCCTTGGGCTGATGCTAACCCTAACCCTAACACTATCCTGGGCCTGATGCTAACCCTAACCCTAACCCTAACACTATCCTAGGGCTGATGCTAACCCTAACCCTAACACTATCCTTGGGCTGATGCTAACCCTAACCCTAACCCTAACACTATCCTAGGGCAGATGCTAACCCTAACGCTAACCGTATCACTATCCTTGAACTGATGCTAACCCTAACCCTAACCCTAACACTATCCTAGGCCTGATGATAACGCTAACCCTAACCCTAACACTATCCTAGGATTTATGTTAACCCTAACCCTAACACTATCCTAGGGCTGATGCTAACCCTAACCCTAACCCTAACACTATCCTAGGGCTGATGCTAACCCTAACCCTAACCCTAACACTATCCTAGGGCTGATGCTAACCCTAACACTAACACTATCCTAGGGCTGATGCTAACCCTAACCCTAACCCTAACATTATCCTAGGGCGGATGCTAACCCTAACCCTAACCCTAACACTATCCTAGGCTGATGCTAACCCTAACCCTAACACTATCCTAGGGCTGATGCTAACCCTAACCCTAACCCTAACACTATCCTAGGGCTGATGCTAACCCTAACCCTTACACTATCCTAGGCCTGATGATAACCCTAACCCTAACCCTAACACTATCCTAGGGCTGATGCTAACCCTAACCCTAACACTATCCTAGGGCTGATGCTAACCCTAACCCTATCCCTAACACTATCCTAACTCTGATGCTAACCCTAGCCCTCACACTATCCTAGGCCTGATGATAACCCTAACCCTAACCTTAACACTATCCTACGGCTGATGCTAACCCTAACCATAACCCTAACACTATCCTAGAGCTGATGCTAACCCTAACCCTAACACTATCCTAGGCCTGATGATAACCCTAACCCTAACACTGACACTATCCTAGGGCTGATGCTAACCCTAACCCTAACACTATCCTAGGACTGATGCTAACCCTAACCCTAACCCTAACACTATCCTAGGCCTGATGCTAACCCTATCCCTAACCCTAACACTCTCCTAGGGCTGAGGGTAACCCTAACCCTAACACTATCCTAGGGCTGATGCTAACCCTAACCCTAACCCAAACACTATCCTAGGGTTGATGCTAACCCTAACCCTAACACTATCCTAGGGCTGATGCTAACCCTAACCCTAACCCTAACACTATCCTTGGGCTGATGCTAACCCTAACCCTAACACTATCCTGGGCCTGATGCTAACCCTAACCCTAACCCTAACACTATCCTAGGGCTGATGCTAACCCTAACCCTAACACTATCCTAGGGCTGATGCTAACCTAACCCTAACCCTAACACTATCCTAGGGCTGATGCTAACCCTAACCCTAACACTATCCTAGGCCAGATGATAACCCTAACCCTAACCCTAACACCATCCTAGGGCTGATGCTAACCCTAACCCTAACACTATCCTAGGGCTGATGCTAACCCTAACCCTAACCCTAACACTATCCTAGGGCTGATGCTAACCCTAACCCTAACCCTAACACTATCCTAGAGCTGATGCTAACCCTAACCCTAACCCTAACCCTAATACTATCCTAGGGCTGATGCTAACCCTAACCCTAACCCTAACACTATCCTAGGGCTGATGCTAACCCTAACCCTAACTCTAACACTATCCTAGGGCTGAGGCTAACCCTAACCCTAACACTATCCTACGGCTGATGCTAACCCTAACCCTAACCCTAACACTATCCTAAGGCTGATGCTAACCCTAACACTAACACTATCCTAGGCCTGGTGCTAACCCTAACCCTAAGCCTAACACTATTTTAGGGCTGATGCTAACCCTAACCCTAATAATATCCTAGGGCTGATGCTAACCCTAACCCTAACCCTAACACTATCCTAGGGCTGATGCTATCCCTAACCCTAACCCTAACACTATCCTAGGGCTGATGCTAACCCTAACCCTAACCCTAATACTATCCTAGGGCTGATGCTAACCCTAACCCTAACCCTAACACTATCCTAGGGCTGATGCTAACCCTAACCCTAACCCTAACACTATCCTAGGGCTGAGGCTAACCCTAACCCTAACACTATCCTAGGCATGATGATAACCCTAACCCTAACCCTAACACTATCCTAAGTCTGATGCTAACCCTAGCCCTCACACTATCCTAGGCCTGATGATAACCCTAACCCTAACCTTAACACTATCCTAGGGCTGATGCTAACCCTAACCCTAACCCTAACACTATCCTAGAGCTGATGCTAACCCTAACCCTAACACTATCCTAGGCCTGATGATAACCCTAACCCTAACCCTGACACTATCCTAGGGCTGATGCTAACCCTAACCCTAACACTATCCTAGGGCTGATGCTAACATTAACCCTAACCCTAACACTATCCTAGGCCTGATGCTAACCCTATCCCTAACCCTAACACTCTCCTAGGGCTGAGGGTAACCCTAACCCTAACACTATCCTAGGGCTGATGCTAACCCTAACCCTAACCCAAACACTATCCTAGGGTTGATGCTAACCCTAACCCTAACACTATCCTAGGGCTGATGCTAACCCTAACCCTAACCCTAACACTATCCTTGGGCTGATGCTAACCCTAACCCTAACACTATCCTGGGCCTGATGCTAACCCTAACCCTAACCCTAACACTATCCTAGGGCTGATGCTTACCCTAACCCTAACACTATCCTTGGGCTGATGCTAACCCTAACCCTAACCCTAACACTATCCTAGGGCAGATGCTAACCCTAACGCTAACCCTAACACTATCCTTGAACTGATCCTAACCCTAACCCTAACACTATCCTAGGCCTGATGATAACCCTAACCCTAACCCTAACACTATCCTAGGATTTATGTTAACCCTAACCCTAACACTATCCTAGGGCTGATGCTAACCCTAACCCTAACCCTAACACTATCCTAGGGCGGACGCTAACCCTAACCCTAACCCTAACACTATCCTAGGGCTGATGCTAACCCTAACACTAACACTATCCTAGGGCTGATGCTAACCCTAACCCTAACCCTAACATTACCCTAGGGCGGATGCTAACCCTAACCCTAACCCTAACACTATCCTAGGGCTGATGCTAACCCTAACACTAACACTATCCTAGGCCTGATGCTAACGCTAATCCTAACCCTAACACTATCCTAGGGCTGATGCTAACCCTAACCCTAACACTATCCTAGGGCTGATGCTAACCCTAACCCTTACACTATCCTAGGCCTGATGATAACCCTAACCCTAACCCTAACACTATCCTAGGGCTGATGCTAACCCTAACCCTAACACTATCCTAGGGCTGATGCTAACCCTAACCCTAACCCTAACACTATCCTAACTCTGATGCTAACCCTAGCCCTCACACTATCCTAGGCCTGATGATAACCCTAACCCTAACCTTAACACTATCCTACGGCTGATGCTAACCCTAACCATAACCCTAACACTATCCTAGAGCTGATGCTAACTCTAACCCTAACACTATCCTAGGCCTGATGATAACCCTAACCCTAACACTGACACTATCCTAGGGCTGATGCTAACCCTAACCCTAACACTATCCTAGGACTGATGCTAACCCTAACCCTAACCCTAACACTATCCTAGGCCTGATGCTAACCCTATCCCTAACCCTAACACTCTCCTAGGGCTGAGGGTAACCCTAACCCTAACACTATCCTAGGGCTGATGCTAACCCTAACCCTAACCCAAACACTATCCTAGGGTTGATGCTAACCCTAACCCTAACACTATCCTAGGGCTGATGCTAACCCTAACCCTAACCCTAACACTATCCTTGGGCTGATGCTAACCCTAACCCTAACACTATCCTGGGCCTGATGCTAACCCTAACCCTAACCCTAACACTATCCTAGGGCTGATGCTAACCCTAACCCTAACACTATCCTAGGGCTGATGCTAACCTAACCCTAACCCTTACACTATCCTAGGGCTGATGCTAACCCTAACCCTAACACTATCCTAGGCCTGATGATAACCCTAACCCTAACCCTAACACCATCCTAGGGCTGATGCTAACCCTAACCCTAACACTATCCTAGGGCTGATGCTAACCCTAACCCTAACCCTAACACTATCCTAGGGCTGATGCTAACCCTAACCCTAACCCTAACACTATCCTAGAGCTGATGCTAACCCTAACCCTAACCCTAACCCTAATACTATCCTAGGGCTGATGCTAACCCTAACCCTAACCCTAACACTATCCTAGGGCTGATGCTAACCCTAACCCTAACTCTAACACTATCCTAGGGCTGAGGCTAACCCTAACCCTAACACTATCCTACGGCTGATGCTAACCCTAACCCTAACCCTAACACTATCCTAAGGCTGATGCTAACCCTAACACTAACACTATCCTAGTCCTGGTGCTAACCCTAACCCTAACCCTAACACTATTTTAGGGCTGATGCTAACCCTAACCCTAATAATATCCTAGGGCTGATGCTAACCCTAACCCTAACCCTAACACTATCCTAGGGCTGATGCTATCCCTAACCCTAACCCTAACACTATCCTAGGGCTGATGCTAACCCTAACCCTAACCCTAATACTATCCTAGGGCTGATGCTAACCCTAACCCTAACCCTAACACTATCCTAGGGCTGATGCTAACCCTAACCCTAACCCTAACACTATCCTAGGGCTGATGCTAACCCTAACCCTAACACTATCCTAGGCATGATGATAACCCTAACCCTAACCCTAACACTATCCTAAGTCTGATGCTAACCCTAGCCCTCACACTATCCTAGGCCTGATGATAACCCTAACCCTAACCTTAACACTATCCTAGGGCTGATGCTAACCCTAACCCTAACCCTAACACTATCCTAGAGCTGATGCTAACCCTAACCCTAACACTATCCTAGGCCTGATGATAACCCTAACCCTAACCCTGACACTATCCTAGGGCTGATGCTAACCCTAACCCTAACACTATCCTAGGGCTGATGCTAACATTAACCCTAACCCTAACACTATCCTAGGCCTGATGCTAACCCTATCCCTAACCCTAACACTCTCCTAGGGCTGAGGGTAACCCTAATCCTAACACTATCCTAGGGCTGATGCTAACCCTAACCCTAACCCAAACACTATCCTAGGGTTGATGCTAACCCAAACCCTAACACTATCCTAGGGCTGATGCTAACCCTAACCCTAACCCTAACACTATCCTTGGGCTGATGCTAACCCTAACCCTAACACTATCCTGGGCCTGATGCTAACCCTAACCCTAACCCTAACACTATCCTAGGGCTGATGCTTACCCTAACCCTAACACTATCCTTGGGCTGATGCTAACCCTAACCCTAACCCTAACACTATCCTAGGGCAGATGCTAACCCTAACGCTAACCCTAACACTATCCTTGAACTGATCCTAACCCTAACCCTAACACTATCCTAGGCCTGATGATAACCCTAACCCTAACCCTAACACTATCCTAGGATTTATGTTAACCCTAACCCTAACACTATCCTAGGGCTGATGCTAACCCTAACACTAACACTATCCTAGGGCTGATGCTAACCCTAACCCTAACCCTAACATTACCCTAGGGCGGATGCTAACCCTAACCCTAACCCTAACACTATCCTAGGGCTGATGCTAACCCTAACACTAACACTATCCTAGGCCTGATGCTAACGCTAATCCTAACCCTAACACTATCCTAGGGCTGATGCTAACCCTAACCCTAACACTATCCTAGGGCTGATGCTAACCCTAACACTAACACTATCCTAGGGCTGATGCTAACCCTAACCCTAACCCTAACACTCTCCAAGGGCTGATGCTAACCCTAACCCAACCCTAACACTATCCTAGGGCTGAAGCTAACCCTAACCCTAACTCTAACACTATCTTAGGGCTGAGGCTAACCCTAACCCTAACACTATCCTACGGCTGATGCTAACCCTAACCCTAACCCTAACACTATCCTAGGGTTGATGCTAACCCTAACCCTAACACTATCCTAGGCCTGATGCTAACCCTAACCCTAACCCTAACACTATACTAGGGCTGATGCTAACCCTAACCCTAACACTATCCTAGGGCTGATGCTAACCCTAACCCTAACCCTAACACTATCCTAGGGCTGATGCTAACCCTAACCCTAACACTATCCTAGGGCTGATGATAACCCTAACCCTAACCCTAACACTATCCTAGGGCTGATGCTAACCCTAACCCAAACACTATCCTAGGGTTGATGCTAACCCTAACCCTAACACTATCCTAGGGCTGATGCTAACCCTAACCCTAACCCTAACACTATCCTTGGACTGATGCTAACCCTAACCCTAACACTATCCTGGGCCTGATGCTAACCCTAACCCTAACCCTAACACTATCCTAGGGCTGATGCTAACCCTAACCCTAACACTATCCTTGGGCTGATGCTAACCCTAACCCTAACCCTAACACTATCCTAGGGCAGATGCTAACCCTAACGCTAACCGTAACACTATCCTTGAACTGATGCTAACCCTAACCCTAACCCTAACACTATCCTAGGCCTGATGATAACCCTAACCCTAACCCTAACACTATCCTAGGATTTATGTTAACCCTAACCCTAACACTATCCTAGGGCTGATGCTAACCCTAACCCTAACCCTAACACTATCCTAGGGCGGATGCTAACCCTAACCCTTACCCTAACACTATCCTAGGGCTGATGCTAACCCTAACACTAACACTATCCTAGGGCTGATGCTAACCATAACCCTAACCCTAACATTATCCTAGGGCGGATGCTAACCCTAACCCTAACCCTAACACTATCCTAGGGCTAATGCTAACCCTAACCCTAACACTATCCTAGGGCTGATGCTAACCCTAACACTAACACTATCCTAGGGCTGATGCTAACCCTAACCCTAACCCTAACACTCTCCAAGGGCTGATGCTAACCCTAACCCTAACCCTAACACTATCCTAGGGCTGATGCTAACCCTAACCCTAACTCTACACTATCTTAGGGCTGAGGCTAACCCTAACCCTAACATTATCCTACGGCTGATGCTAACCCTAACCCTAACCCTAACACTATCCTAGGGCTGAAGCTAACCCTAACCCTAACACTATCCTAGGCCTGATGCTAACCCTAACCCTAACCCTAACACTATCCTAGGGCTGATGCTAACCCTAACCCAAACACTATCCCAGGGCTGATGCTAACCCTAACCCTAACCCTAACACTATCCTAGGGCTGATGCTAACCCTAACACTAACACTATCCTAGGCCTGATGATAACCCTAACCCTAACCCTAACACTATCCTAGGGCTGATGCTAACCCTAACCCTAACACTATCCTAGGGCTGATGCTAACCCTAACCCTAACCCTAACACTATCCTAAGTCTGATGCTAACCCTAGACCTCACACTATACTAGGCCTGATGATAACCATAACCCTAACCTTAACACTGTCCTAGGGCTGATGCTAACCCTAACCCTAACCCTAACACTATCCTAGAGCTGATGCTAACCCTAACCCTAACACTATCCTAGGCCTGATGATAACCCTAACACTAACCCTGACACTATCCTAGGGCTGATGCTAACCCTAACCCTAACCCTAACACTATCCTAGAGCTGATGCTAACCCTAACCCTAACCCTAATAATATCCTAGGGCTGATGCTAACCCTAACCCTAACCCTAACACTATCCTAGGGCTGATGCTAACCCTAACCCTAACTCTAACACTATCCTAGGGCTGAGGCTAACCCTAACCCTAACACTATCCTACGGCTGATGCTAACCCTAACCCTAACCCTAACACTATCCTAAGGCTGATGCTAACCCTAACACTAACACTATCCTAGGCCTGGTGCTAACCCTAACCCTAACCCTAACACTATTCTAGGGCTGATGCTAACCCTAACCTTAATAATATCCTAGGGCTGATGCTAACCCTAACCCTAACCCTAACACTATCCTAGGGCTGATGCTATCCCTAACCCTAACCCTAACACTATCCTAGGGCTGATGCTAACCCTAACCCTAACCCTAATACTATCCTAGGGCTGATGCTAACCCTAACCCTAACTCTAACACTATCCTAGGGCTGATGCTAACCCTAACCCTAACACTATCCTAGGCCTGATGATAACCCTAACACTAACCCTGACACTATCCTAGGGCTGATGCTAACCCTAACCCTAACCCTAACACTCTCCAAGGGCTGATGCTAACCCTAACCCTAACCCTAACACTATCCTAGGGCTGATGCTAACCCTAACCCTAACTCTACACTATCTTAGGGCTGAGGCTAACCCTAACCCTAACATTATCCTACGGCTGATGCTAACCCTAACCCTAACCCTAACACTATCCTAGGGCTGATGCTAACCCTAACCCTAACACTATCCTAGGCCTGATGCTAACCCTAACCCTAACCCTAACACTATCCTAGGGCTGATGCTAACCCTAACCCTAACACTATCCCAGGGCTGATGCTAACCCTAACCCTAACCCTAACACTATCCTAGGGCTGATGCTAACCCTAACACTAACACTATCCTAGGCCTGATGATAACCCTAACCCTAACCCTAACACTATCCTAGGGCTGATGCTAACCCTAACCCTAACACTATCCTAGGGCTGATGCTAACCCTAACCCTAACCCTAACACTATCCTAAGTCTGATGCTAACCCTAGACCTCACACTATACTAGGCCTGATGATAACCATAACCCTAACCTTAACACTGTCCTAGGGCTGATGCTAACCCTAACCCTAACCCTAACACTATCCTAGAGCTGATGCTAACCCTAACCCTAACACTATCCTAGGCCTGATGATAACCCTAACACTAACCCTGACACTATCCTAGGGCTGATGCTAACCCTAACCCTAACCCTAACACTATCCTAGAGCTGATGCTAACCCTAACCCTAACCCTAATACTATCCTAGGGCTGATGCTAACCCTAACCCTAACCCTAACACTATCCTAGGGCTGATGCTAACCCTAACCCTAACTCTAACACTATCCTAGGGCTGATGCTAACCCTAACCCTAACACTATCCTAGGGCTGATGCTAACCCTAACCCTAACCCTAACACTATCCTAGGGCTGATGCTAACCCTAACCCTAACACTATCCTAGGGCTGATGATAACCCTAACCCTAACCCTAACACTATCCTAGGGCTGATGCTAACCCTAACCCTAACACTATCCTAGGGCTGATGCTAACCCTAACCCTAACCCTAACACTATCCTAAGTCTGATGCTAACCCTAGACCTCACACTATACTAGGCCTGATGATAACCATAACCCTAACCTTAACACTATCCTAGGGCTGATGCTAACCCTAACCCTAACCCTAACACTATCCTAGAGCTGATGCTAACCCTAACCCTAACACTATCCTAGGCCTGATGATAACCCTAACACTAACCCTGACACTATCCTAGGGCTGATGCTAACCCTAACCCTAACACTATCCTAGGGCTGATGCTAACCCTAACCCTAACGCTAACACTATCCTAGGCCTGATGCTAACCCTATCCCTAACCCTAACACTCTCCTAGGGCTGAGGCTAACCCTAACCCTAACACTATCCTAGGGCTTATGCTAACCCTAACCCTAACCCAAACACTATCCTAGGGTTGATGCTAACCCTAACCCTAACACTATCCTAGGGCTGATGCTAACCCTAACCCTAACCCTAACACTATCCTTGGACTGATGCTAACCCTAACCCTAACACTATCCTGGGCCTGATGCTAACCCTAACCCTAACCCTAACACTATCCTAGGGCTGATGCTAACCCTAACCCTAACACTATCCTTGGGCTGATGCTAACCCTAACCCTAACCCTAACACTATCCTAGGGCAGATGCTAACCCTAACGCTAACCGTAACACTATCCTTGAACTGATGCTAACCCTAACCCTAACCCTAACACTATCCTAGGCCTGATGATAACCCTAACCCTAACCCTAACACTATCCTAGGATTTATGTTAACCCTAACCCTAACACTATCCTAGGGCTGATGCTAACCCTAACCCTAACCCTAACACTATCCTAGGGCGGATGCTAACCCTAACCCTTACCCTAACACTATCCTAGGGCTGATGCTAACCCTAACACTAACACTATCCTAGGGCTGATGCTAACCCTAACCCTAATCCTAACATTATCCTAGGGCGGATGCTAACCCTAACCCTAACCCTAACACTATCCTAGGGCTAATGCTAACCCTAACCCTAACACTATCCTAGGGCTGATGCTAACCCTAACACTAACACTATCCTAGGGCTGATGCTAACCCTAACCCTAACCCTAACACTCTCCAAGGGCTGATGCTAACCCTAACTCTAACCCTAACACTATCCTAGGGCTGATGCTAACCCTAACCCTAACTCTACACTATCTTAGGGCTGAGGCTAACCCTAACCCTAACATTATCCTACGGCTGATGCTAACCCTAACCCTAACCCTAACACTATCCTAGGGCTGATGCTAACCCTAACCCTAACACTATCCTAGGCCTGATGCTAACCCTAACCCTAACCCTAACACTATCCTAGGGCTGATGCTAACCCTAACCCTAACACTATCCCAGGGCTGATGCTAACCCTAACCCTAACCCTAACACTATCCTAGGGCTGATGCTAACCCTAACACTAACACTATCCTAGGCCTGATGATAACCCTAACCCTAACCCTAACACTATCCTAGGGCTGATGCTAACCCTAACCCTAACACTATCCTAGGGCTGATGCTAACCCTAACCCTAACCCTAACACTATCCTAAGTCTGATGCTAACCCTAGACCTCACACTATACTAGGCCTGATGATAACCATAACCCTAACCTTAACACTGTCCTAGGGCTGATGCTAACCCTAACCCTAACCCTAACACTATCCTAGAGCTGATGCTAACCCTAACCCTAACACTATCCTAGGCCTGATGATAACCCTAACACTAACCCTGACACTATCCTAGGGCTGATGCTAACCCTAACCCTAACCCTAACACTATCCTAGAGCTGATGCTAACCCTAACCCTAACCCTAATACTATCCTAGGGCTGATGCTAACCCTAACCCTAACCCTAACACTATCCTAGGGCTGATGCTAACCCTAACCCTAACTCTAACACTATCCTAGGGCTGAGGCTAACCCTAACTCTAACACTATCCTACGGCTGATGCTAACCCTAACCCTAACCCTAACACTATCCTAAGGCTGATGCTAACCCTAACACTAACACTATCCTAGGCCTGGTGCTAACCCTAACCCTAACCCTAACACTATTCTAGGGCTGATGCTAACCCTAACCTTAATAATATCCTAGGGCTGATGCTAACCCTAACCCTAACCCTAACACTATCCTAGGGCTGATGCTATCCCTAACCCTAACCCTAACACTATCCTAGGGCTGATGCTAACCCTAACCCTAACCCTAATACTATCCTAGGGCTGATGCTAACCCTAACCCTAACCCTAACACTATCCCAGGGCTGATGCTAACCCTAACCCTAACCCTAACACTATCCTAGGGCTGATGCTAACCCTAACACTAACAATATCCTAGGCCTGATGATAACCCTAACCCTAACCCTAACACCATCCTAGGGCTGACGCTAAACCTAACCCTAACACTATCCTAGGGCTGATGCTAACCCTAACCCTAACCCTAATACTATCCTAGGGCTGATGCTAACCCTAACCCTAACCCTAACACTATCCTAGGGCTGATGCTAACCCTAACCCTAACCCTAACACTATCCTAGGGCTGATGCTAACCCTAACCCTAACACTATCCTAGGCATGATGATAACCCTAACCCTAACCCTAACACTATCCTAAGTCTGATGCTAACCCTAGCCCTCACACTATCCTAGGCCTGATGATAACCCTAACCCTAACCTTAACACTATCCTAGGGCTGATGCTAACCCTAACCCTAACCCTAACACTATCCTAGAGCTGATGCTAACCCTAACCCTAACACTATCCTAGGCCTGATGATAACCCTAACCCTAACCCTGACACTATCCTAGGGCTGATGCTAACCCTAACCCTAACACTATCCTAGGGCTGATGCTAACATTAACCCTAACCCTAACACTATCCTAGGCCTGATGCTAACCCTATCCCTAACCCTAACACTCTCCTAGGGCTGAGGGTAACCCTAACCCTAACACTATCCTAGGGCTGATGCTAACCCTAACCCTAACCCAAACACTATCCTAGGGTTGATGCTAACCCTAACCCTAACACTATCCTAGGGCTGATGCTAACCCTAACCCTAACCCTAACACTATCCTTGGGCTGATGCTAACCCTAACCCTAACACTATCCTGGGCCTGATGCTAACCCTATTCCTAACCCTAACACTATCCTAGGGCTGATGCTTACCCTAACCCTAACACTATCCTTGGGCTGATGCTAACCCTAACCCTAACCCTAACACTATCCTAGGGCAGATGCTAACCCTAACGCTAACCCTAACACTATCCTTGAACTGATCCTAACCCTAACCCTAACACTATCCTAGGCCTGATGATAACCCTAACCCTAACCCTAACACTATCCTAGGATTTATGTTAACCCTAACCCTAACACTATCCTAGGGCTGATACTAACCCTAACCCTAACCCTAACACTATCCTAGGGCGGACGATAACCCTAACCCTAACCCTAACACTATCCTAGGGCTGATGCTAACCCTAACACTAACACTATCCTAGGGCTGATGCTAACCCTAACCCTAACCCTAACATTACCCTAGGGCGGATGCTAACCCTAACCCTAACCCTAACACTATCCTAGGGCTGATGCTAACCCTAACACTAACACTATCCTAGGCCTGATGCTAACGCTAATCCTAACCCTAACACTATCCTAGGGCTGATGCTAACCCTAACCCTAACACTATCCTAGGGCTGATGCTAACCCTAACACTAACACTATCCTAGGGCTGATGCTAACCCTAACCCTAACCCTAACACTCTCCAAGGGCTGATGCTAACCCTAACCCAACCCTAACACTATCCTAGGGATGAAGCTAACCCTAACCCTAACTCTAACACTATCTTAGGGCTGAGGCTAACCCTAACCCTAACACTATCCTACGGCTGATGCTAACCCTAACCCTAACCCTAACACTATCCTAGGGCTGATGCTAACCCTAACCCTAACACTATCCTAGGCCTGATGCTAACCCTAACCCTAACCCTAACACTATCCTAGGGCTGATGCTAACCCTAACCCTAACACTATCCTAGGGCTGATGCTAACCCTAACCCTAACCCTAACACTATCCTAGGGCTGATGCTAACCCTAACCCTAACACTATCCTAGGGCTGATGATAACCCTAACCCTAACCCTAACACTATCCTAGGGCTGATGCTAACCCTAACCCTAACACTATCCTAGGGCTGATGCTAACCCTAACCCTAACCCTAACACTATCCTAAGTCTGATGCTAACCCTAGACCTCACACTATACTAGGCCTGATGATAACCATAACCCTAACCTTAACACTATCCTAGGGCTGATGCTAACCCTAACCCTAACCCTAACACTATCCTAGAGCTGATGCTAACCCTAACCCTAACACTATCCTAGGCCTGATGATAACCCTAACACTAACCCTGACACTATCCTAGGGCTGATGCTAACCCTAACCCTAACACTATCCTAGGGCTGATGCTAACCCTAACCCTAACGCTAACACTATCCTAGGCCTGATGCTAACCCTATCCCTAACCCTAACACTCTCCTAGGGCTGAGGCTAACCCTAACCCTAACACTATCCTAGGGCTGATGCTAACCCTAACCCTAACCCAAACACTATCCTAGGGTTG
Source organism: Lemur catta (assembly GCF_020740605.2). Lineage (NCBI taxonomy): Eukaryota > Metazoa > Chordata > Mammalia > Primates > Lemuridae > Lemur > Lemur catta. Next base: position 1,228,210 of record NW_025423859.1, on the reverse strand, counting down.
ATGCTAACCCTAACCCTAACACTATCCTAGGGCTGATGCTAACCCTAACCCTAACACTATCCTAGGCCTGATGATAACCCTAACACTAACCCTGACACTATCCTAGGGCTGATGCTAACCCTAACCCTAACCCTAACACTATCCTAGAGCTGATGCTAACCCTAACCCTAACCCTAACCCTAACCCTAATACTATCCTAGGGCTGATGCTAACCCTAACCCTAACCCTAACACTATCCTTGGGCTGATGCTAACCCTAACCCTATCTCTAACACTATCCTAGGGCTGAGGCTAACCCTAACCCTAACACTATCCTACGGCTGATGCTAACCCTAACCCTAACCCTAACACTATCCTAAGGCTGATGCTAACCCTAACACTAACACTATCCTAGGCCTGGTGCTAACCCTAACCCTAACCCTAACACTATTCTAGGGCTGATGCTAACCCTAACCTTAATAATATCCTAGGGCTGATGCTAACCCTAACCCTAACCCTAACACTATCCTAGGGCTCATGCTATCCCTAACCCTAACCCTAACACTATCCTAGGGCTGATGCTAACCCTAACCCTAACCCTAATACTATCCTAGGGCTGATGCTAACCCTAACCCTAACCCTAACACTATCCTAGGGCTGATGCTAACCCTAACCCTAACCCTAACACTATCCTAGGGCTGATGCTAACCCTAACCCTAACAATATCCTAGGCCTGATGATAACCCTAACCCTAACCCTAACACCATCCTAGGGCTGACGCTAAACCTAACCCTAACACTATCCTAGGGCTGATGCTAACCCTAACCCTAACCCTAACACTATCCTAAGTCTGATGCTAACCCTAGCCCTCACACCATCCTAGGCCTGATGATAACCCTAACCCTAACCTTAACACTATCCTAGGGCTGATGCTAACCCTAACCATAACCCTAACACTATCCTAGAGCTGATGCTAACCCTAACCCTAACACTATCCTAGGCCTGATGAAAACCCTAACCCTAACCCTGAGACTATCCTAGGGCTCTTGCTAACCCTAACTCTAACACTATCCTAGGGCTGATGCTAACCCTAACCCTAACCCTAACACTATCCTAGGCCTGATGCTAACCCTATCCCTAACCCTAACACTCTCCTAGGGCTGAGGGTAACCCTAACCCTAACACTATCCTAGGGCTGATGCTAACCCTAACCCTAACCCTAACACTATCCTTGGGCTGATGCTAACCCTAACCCCAACACTATCCTGGGCCTGATGCTAACCCTAACCCTAACCCTAACACTATCCTAGGGCGGATGCTAACCCTAACCCTAACCCTAACACTATCCTAGGGCAGATGCTAACCCTAACGCTAACCGTAACACTATCCTTGAACTGATGCTAACCCTAACCCTAACCCTAACACTATCCTAGGCCTGATGATAACCCTAACCCTAACCCTAACACTATCCTAGGATTTATGTTAACCCTAACCCTAACACTATCCTAGGGCTGATGGTAACCCTAACCCTAACCCTAACACTATCCTAGGGCGGATGCTAACCCTAACCCTAACCCTAACACTATCCTAGGGCTGATGCTAACCCTAACACTAACACTATCCTAGGGCTGATGCTAACCCTAACCCTAACCCTAACACTATCCTTGGGCTGATGCTAACCCTAACCCTAACCCTAACACTATCCTAGGGCAGATGCTAACCCTAACGCTAACCGTAACACTATCCTTGAACTGATGCTAACCCTAACCCTAACCCTAACACTATCCTAGGCCTGATGATAACCCTAACCCTAACCCTAACACTATCCTAGGATTTATGTTAACCCTAACCCTAACACTATCCTAGGGCTGATGCTAACCCTAACCCTAACCCTAACACTATCCTAGGGCGGATGCTAACCCTAACCCTTACCCTAACACTATCCTAGGGCTGATGCTAACCCTAACACTAACACTATCCTAGGGCTGATGCTAACCCTAACCCTAATCCTAACATTATCCTAGGGCGGATGCTAACCCTAACCCTAACCCTAACACTATCCTAGGGCTAATGCTAACCCTAACCCTAACACTATCCTAGGGCTGATGCTAACCCTAACACTAACACTATCCTAGGGCTGATGCTAACCCTAACCCTAACCCTAACACTCTCCAAGGGCTGATGCTAACCCTAACTCTAACCCTAACACTATCCTAGGGCTGATGCTAACCCTAACCCTAACTCTACACTATCTTAGGGCTGAGGCTAACCCTAACCCTAACATTATCCTACGGCTGATGCTAACCCTAACCCTAACCCTAACACTATCCTAGGGCTGATGCTAACCCTAACCCTAACACTATCCTAGGCCTGATGCTAACCCTAACCCTAACCCTAACACTATCCTAGGGCTGATGCTAACCCTAACCCTAACACTATCCCAGGGCTGATGCTAACCCTAACCCTAACCCTAACACTATCCTAGGGCTGATGCTAACCCTAACACTAACACTATCCTAGGCCTGATGATAACCCTAACCCTAACCCTAACACTATCCTAGGGCTGATGCTAACCCTAACCCTAACACTATCCTAGGGCTGATGCTAACCCTAACCCTAACCCTAACACTATCCTAAGTCTGATGCTAACCCTAGACCTCACACTATACTAGGCCTGATGATAACCATAACCCTAACCTTAACACTGTCCTAGGGCTGATGCTAACCCTAACCCTAACCCTAACACTATCCTAGAGCTGATGCTAACCCTAACCCTAACACTATCCTAGGCCTGATGATAACCCTAACACTAACCCTGACACTATCCTAGGGCTGATGCTAACCCTAACCCTAACCCTAACACTATCCTAGAGCTGATGCTAACCCTAACCCTAACCCTAATACTATCCTAGGGCTGATGCTAACCCTAACCCTAACCCTAACACTATCCTAGGGCTGATGCTAACCCTAACCCTAACTCTAACACTATCCTAGGGCTGAGGCTAACCCTAACTCTAACACTATCCTACGGCTGATGCTAACCCTAACCCTAACCCTAACACTATCCTAAGGCTGATGCTAACCCTAACACTAACACTATCCTAGGCCTGGTGCTAACCCTAACCCTAACCCTAACACTATTCTAGGGCTGATGCTAACCCTAACCTTAATAATATCCTAGGGCTGATGCTAACCCTAACCCTAACCCTAACACTATCCTAGGGCTGATGCTATCCCTAACCCTAACCCTAACACTATCCTAGGGCTGATGCTAACCCTAACCCTAACCCTAATACTATCCTAGGGCTGATGCTAACCCTAACCCTAACCCTAACACTATCCCAGGGCTGATGCTAACCCTAACCCTAACCCTAACACTATCCTAGGGCTGATGCTAACCCTAACACTAACAATATCCTAGGCCTGATGATAACCCTAACCCTAACCCTAACACCATCCTAGGGCTGACGCTAAACCTAACCCTAACACTATCCTAGGGCTGATGCTAACCCTAACCCTAACCCTAATACTATCCTAGGGCTGATGCTAACCCTAACCCTAACCCTAACACTATCCTAGGGCTGATGCTAACCCTAACCCTAACCCTAACACTATCCTAGGGCTGATGCTAACCCTAACCCTAACACTATCCTAGGCATGATGATAACCCTAACCCTAACCCTAACACTATCCTAAGTCTGATGCTAACCCTAGCCCTCACACTATCCTAGGCCTGATGATAACCCTAACCCTAACCTTAACACTATCCTAGGGCTGATGCTAACCCTAACCCTAACCCTAACACTATCCTAGAGCTGATGCTAACCCTAACCCTAACACTATCCTAGGCCTGATGATAACCCTAACCCTAACCCTGACACTATCCTAGGGCTGATGCTAACCCTAACCCTAACACTATCCTAGGGCTGATGCTAACATTAACCCTAACCCTAACACTATCCTAGGCCTGATGCTAACCCTATCCCTAACCCTAACACTCTCCTAGGGCTGAGGGTAACCCTAACCCTAACACTATCCTAGGGCTGATGCTAACCCTAACCCTAACCCAAACACTATCCTAGGGTTGATGCTAACCCTAACCCTAACACTATCCTAGGGCTGATGCTAACCCTAACCCTAACCCTAACACTATCCTTGGGCTGATGCTAACCCTAACCCTAACACTATCCTGGGCCTGATGCTAACCCTATTCCTAACCCTAACACTATCCTAGGGCTGATGCTTACCCTAACCCTAACACTATCCTTGGGCTGATGCTAACCCTAACCCTAACCCTAACACTATCCTAGGGCAGATGCTAACCCTAACGCTAACCCTAACACTATCCTTGAACTGATCCTAACCCTAACCCTAACACTATCCTAGGCCTGATGATAACCCTAACCCTAACCCTAACACTATCCTAGGATTTATGTTAACCCTAACCCTAACACTATCCTAGGGCTGATACTAACCCTAACCCTAACCCTAACACTATCCTAGGGCGGACGATAACCCTAACCCTAACCCTAACACTATCCTAGGGCTGATGCTAACCCTAACACTAACACTATCCTAGGGCTGATGCTAACCCTAACCCTAACCCTAACATTACCCTAGGGCGGATGCTAACCCTAACCCTAACCCTAACACTATCCTAGGGCTGATGCTAACCCTAACACTAACACTATCCTAGGCCTGATGCTAACGCTAATCCTAACCCTAACACTATCCTAGGGCTGATGCTAACCCTAACCCTAACACTATCCTAGGGCTGATGCTAACCCTAACACTAACACTATCCTAGGGCTGATGCTAACCCTAACCCTAACCCTAACACTCTCCAAGGGCTGATGCTAACCCTAACCCAACCCTAACACTATCCTAGGGATGAAGCTAACCCTAACCCTAACTCTAACACTATCTTAGGGCTGAGGCTAACCCTAACCCTAACACTATCCTACGGCTGATGCTAACCCTAACCCTAACCCTAACACTATCCTAGGGCTGATGCTAACCCTAACCCTAACACTATCCTAGGCCTGATGCTAACCCTAACCCTAACCCTAACACTATCCTAGGGCTGATGCTAACCCTAACCCTAACACTATCCTAGGGCTGATGCTAACCCTAACCCTAACCCTAACACTATCCTAGGGCTGATGCTAACCCTAACCCTAACACTATCCTAGGGCTGATGATAACCCTAACCCTAACCCTAACACTATCCTAGGGCTGATGCTAACCCTAACCCTAACACTATCCTAGGGCTGATGCTAACCCTAACCCTAACCCTAACACTATCCTAAGTCTGATGCTAACCCTAGACCTCACACTATACTAGGCCTGATGATAACCATAACCCTAACCTTAACACTATCCTAGGGCTGATGCTAACCCTAACCCTAACCCTAACACTATCCTAGAGCTGATGCTAACCCTAACCCTAACACTATCCTAGGCCTGATGATAACCCTAACACTAACCCTGACACTATCCTAGGGCTGATGCTAACCCTAACCCTAACACTATCCTAGGGCTGATGCTAACCCTAACCCTAACGCTAACACTATCCTAGGCCTGATGCTAACCCTATCCCTAACCCTAACACTCTCCTAGGGCTGAGGCTAACCCTAACCCTAACACTATCCTAGGGCTGATGCTAACCCTAACCCTAACCCAAACACTATCCTAGGGTTGATGCTAACCCTAACCCTAACACTATCCTAGGGCTGATGCTAACCCTAACCCTAACACTATCCTAGGCCTGATGATAACCCTAACACTAACCCTGACACTATCCTAGGGCTGATGCTAACCCTAACCCTAACCCTAACACTATCCTAGAGCTGATGCTAACCCTAACCCTAACCCTAACCCTAACCCTAATACTATCCTAGGGCTGATGCTAACCCTAACCCTAACCCTAACACTATCCTTGGGCTGATGCTAACCCTAACCCTATCTCTAACACTATCCTAGGGCTGAGGCTAACCCTAACCCTAACACTATCCTACGGCTGATGCTAACCCTAACCCTAACCCTAACACTATCCTAAGGCTGATGCTAACCCTAACACTAACACTATCCTAGGCCTGGTGCTAACCCTAACCCTAACCCTAACACTATTCTAGGGCTGATGCTAACCCTAACCTTAATAATATCCTAGGGCTGATGCTAACCCTAACCCTAACCCTAACACTATCCTAGGGCTGATGCTATCCCTAACCCTAACCCTAACACTATCCTAGGGCTGATGCTAACCCTAACCCTAACCCTAATACTATCCTAGGGCTGATGCTAACCCTAACCCTAACCCTAACACTATCCTAGGGCTGATGCTAACCCTAACCCTAACCCTAACACTATCCTAGGGCTGATGCTAACCCTAACCCTAACAATATCCTAGGCCTGATGATAACCCTAACCCTAACCCTAACACCATCCTAGGGCTGACGCTAAACCTAACCCTAACACTATCCTAGGGCTGATGCTAACCCTAACCCTAACCCTAACACTATCCTAAGTCTGATGCTAACCCTAGCCCTCACACCATCCTAGGCCTGATGATAACCCTAACCCTAACCTTAACACTATCCTAGGGCTGATGCTAACCCTAACCATAACCCTAACACTATCCTAGAGCTGATGCTAACCCTAACCCTAACACTATCCTAGGCCTGATGAAAACCCTAACCCTAACCCTGAGACTATCCTAGGGCTCTTGCTAACCCTAACTCTAACACTATCCTAGGGCTGATGCTAACCCTAACCCTAACCCTAACACTATCCTAGGCCTGATGCTAACCCTATCCCTAACCCTAACACTCTCCTAGGGCTGAGGGTAACCCTAACCCTAACACTATCCTAGGGCTGATGCTAACCCTAACCCTAACCCTAACACTATCCTTGGGCTGATGCTAACCCTAACCCCAACACTATCCTGGGCCTGATGCTAACCCTAACCCTAACCCTAACACTATCCTAGGGCGGATGCTAACCCTAACCCTAACCCTAACACTATCCTAGGGCAGATGCTAACCCTAACGCTAACCGTAACACTATCCTTGAACTGATGCTAACCCTAACCCTAACCCTAACACTATCCTAGGCCTGATGATAACCCTAACCCTAACCCTAACACTATCCTAGGATTTATGTTAACCCTAACCCTAACACTATCCTAGGGCTGATGCTAACCCTAACCCTAACCCTAACACTATCCTAGGGCGGATGCTAACCCTAACCCTAACCCTAACACTATCCTAGGGCTGATGCTAACCCTAACACTAACACTATCCTAGGGCTGATGCTAACCCTAACCCTAACCCTAACACTATCCTTGGGCTGATGCTAACCCTAACCCTAACCCTAACACTATCCTAGGGCAGATGCTAACCCTAACGCTATCCGTAACACTATCCTTGAACTGATGCTAACCCTAACCCTAACCCTAACACTATCCTAGGCCTGATGATAACCCTAACCCTAACCCTAACACTATCCTAGGATTTATGTTAACCCTAACCCTAACACTATCCTAGGGCTGATGCTAACCCTAACCCTAACCCTAACACTATCCTAGGGCGGATGCTAACCCTAACCCTAACCCTAACACTATCCTAGGGCTGATGCTAACCCTAACACTAACACTATCCTAGGGCTGATGCTAACCCTAAGCCTAACCCTAACATTATCCTAGGGCGGATGCTAACCCTAACCCTAACACTATCCTAGGGCTGATGCTAACCCTAAACCTAACACTATCCTAGGGCTGATGCTAAACCTAACACTAACACTATCCTAGGGCTGATGCTAACCCTAACCCTAACACTAACACTCTCCAAGGACTGATGCTAACCCTAACCTTAACCCTAACACTATCCTAGGGCTGATGCTAACCCTAACCCTAACTCTACACTATCTTAGGGCTGAGGCTAACCCTAACCCTAACACTATCCTACGGCTGATGCTAACCCTAACCCTAACCCTAACACTATCCTAGGGCTGATGCTAACCCTAACCCTAACACTATCCTAGGCCTGATGCTAACCCTAACCCTAACCCTAACACTATCCTAGGCCTGATGCTAACCCTAACCCTAACACTATCCTAGAGCTGATGCTAACCCTAACCCTAACCCTACCACTATCCTAGGGCTGATGCTAACCCTAACCCTAACACTATCCTAGGCCTGATGATAACCATAACCCTAACCCTAACACTATCCTAGGGCTGATGCTAACCCTAACCCTAACACTATCCTAGGGCTGATGCGAACCCTAACCCTAACCCTAACACTATCCTAAGTCTGATGCTAACCCTAGCCCTCATACTATCCTAGGCCTGATGATAACCCTAACCCTAACCTTAACACTATCCTAGGGCTGATGCTAACCATAACCATAACCCTAACACTATCCTAGAGCTGATGCTAACCCTAACCCTAACACTATCCTAGGCCTGATGATAACCCTAACCCTAACCCTGACACTATCCTAGGGCTGATGCTAACCCTAACCCTAACCCTAACAGTATCCTAGGGCGGATGCTAACCCTAACCCTAACCCTAACACTATCCTAGGGCTGATGCTAACCCTAACACTAACACTATCCTAGGGCTGATGCTAACCCTAACCCTAACCCTAACATTATCCTAGGGCGGATGCTAACCCTAACCCTAACCCTAACACTATCCTAGGGCTGATGCTAACCCTATCCCTAACACTATCCTAGGGCTGATGCTAACCCTAACACTATCCTAGGGCTGATGCTAACCCTAACCCTAACACTAACACTCTCCAAGGGCTGATGCTAACACTAACCTTAACCCTAACACTATCCTAGGGCTGATGCTAACCCTAACCCTAACTCTACACTATCTTAGGGCTGAGGCTAACCCTAACCCTAACACTATCCTACGGCTGATGCTAACCCTAACCCTAACCCTAACACTATCCTAGGGCTGATGCTAACCCTAACCCTAACACTATCCTAGGCCTGATGCTAACCCTAACCCTAAGCCTAACACTATTCTAGGGCTGATGCTAACCCTAACCTTAATAATATCCTAGGGCTGATGCTAACCCTAACCCTAACCCTAACACTATCCTAGGGCTGATGCTATCCCTAACCCTAACCCTAACACTATCCTAGGGCTGATGCTAACCCTAACCCTAACCCTAATACTATCCTAGGGCTGATGCTAACCCTAACCCTAACCCTAACACTATCCCAGGGCTGATGCTAACCCTAACCCTAACCCTAACACTATCCTAGGGCTGATGCTAACCCTAACACTAACAATATCCTAGGCCTGATGATAACCCTAACCCTAACCCTAACACCATCCTAGGGCTGACGCTAAACCTAACCGTAACACTATCCTAGGGCTGATGCTAACCCTAACCCTAACCCTAATACTATCCTAGGGCTGATGCTAACCCTAACCCTAACCCTAACACTATCCTAGGGCTGATGCTAACCCTAACCCTAACCCTAACACTATCCTAGGGCTGATGCTAACCCTAACCCTAACACTATCCTAGGCATGATGATAACCCTAACCCTAACCCTAACACTATCCTAAGTCTGATGCTAACCCTAGCCCTCACACTATCCTAGGCCTGATGATAACCCTAACCCTAACCTTAACACTATCCTAGGGCTGATGCTAACCCTAACCCTAACCCTAACACTATCCTAGAGCTGATGCTAACCCTAACCCTAACACTATCCTAGGCCTGATGATAACCCTAACCCTAACCCTGACACTATCCTAGGGCTGATGCTAACCCTAACCCTAACACTATCCTAGGGCTGATGCTAACATTAACCCTAACCCTAACACTATCCTAGGCCTGATGCTAACCCTATCCCTAACCCTAACACTCTCCTAGGGCTGAGGGTAACCCTAACCCTAACACTATCCTAGGGCTGATGCTAACCCTAACCCTAACCCAAACACTATCCTAGGGTTGATGCTAACCCTAACCCTAACACTATCCTAGGGCTGATGCTAACCCTAACCCTAACCCTAACACTATCCTTGGGCTGATGCTAACCCTAACCCTAACACTATCCTGGGCCTGATGCTAACCCTATTCCTAACCCTAACACTATCCTAGGGCTGATGCTTACCCTAACCCTAACACTATCCTTGGGCTGATGCTAACCCTAACCCTAACCCTAACACTATCCTAGGGCAGATGCTAACCCTAACGCTAACCCTAACACTATCCTTGAACTGATCCTAACCCTAACCCTAACACTATCCTAGGCCTGATGATAACCCTAACCCTAACCCTAACACTATCCTAGGATTTATGTTAACCCTAACCCTAACACTATCCTAGGGCTGATACTAACCCTAACCCTAACCCTAACACTATCCTAGGGCGGACGATAACCCTAACCCTAACCCTAACACTATCCTAGGGCTGATGCTAACCCTAACACTAACACTATCCTAGGGCTGATGCTAACCCTAACCCTAACCCTAACATTACCCTAGGGCGGATGCTAACCCTAACCCTAACCCTAACACTATCCTAGGGCTGATGCTAACCCTAACACTAACACTATCCTAGGCCTGATGCTAACGCTAATCCTAACCCTAACACTATCCTAGGGCTGATGCTAACCCTAACCCTAACACTATCCTAGGGCTGATGCTAACCCTAACACTAACACTATCCTAGGGCTGATGCTAACCCTAACCCTAACCCTAACACTCTCCAAGGGCTGATGCTAACCCTAACCCAACCCTAACACTATCCTAGGGCTGAAGCTAACCCTAACCCTAACTCTAACACTATCTTAGGGCTGAGGCTAACCCTAACCCTAACACTATCCTACGGCTGATGCTAACCCTAACCCTAACCCTAACACTATCCTAGGGCTGATGCTAACCCTAACCCTAACACTATCCTAGGCCTGATGCTAACCCTAACCCTAACCGTAACACTATCCTAGGGCTGATGCTAACCCTAACCCTAACACTATCCTAGGGCTGATGCTAACCCTAACCCTAACCCTAACACTATCCTAGGGCTGATGCTAACCCTAACCCTAACACTATCCTAGGGCTGATGATAACCCTAACCCTAACCCTAATACTATCCTAGGGCTGATGCTAACCCTAACCCTAACACTATCCTAGGGCTGATGCTAACCCTAACCCTAACCCTAACACTATCCTAAGTCTGATGCTAACCCTAGACCTCACACTATACTAGGCCTGATGATAACCATAACCCTAACCTTAACACTATCCTAGGGCTGATGCTAACCCTAACCCTAACCCTAACACTATCCTAGAGCTGATGCTAACCCTAACCTTAACACTATCCTAGGCCTGATGATAACCCTAACACTAACCCTGACACTATCCTAGGGCTGATGCTAACCCTAACCCTAACACTATCCTAGGGCTGATGCTAACCCTAACCCTAACGCTAACACTATCCTAGGCCTGATGCTAACCCTATCCCTAACCCTAACACTCTCCTAGGGCTGAGGCTAACCCTAACCCTAACACTATCCTAGGGCTGATGCTAACCCTAACCCTAACCCAAACACTATCCTAGGGTTGATGCTAACCCTAACCCTAACACTATCCTAGGGCTGATGCTAACCCTAACCCTAACACTATCCTAGGCCTGATGATAACCCTAACACTAACCCTGACACTATCCTAGGGCTGATGCTAACCCTAACCCTAACCCTAACACTATCCTAGAGCTGATGCTAACCCTAACCCTAACCCTAACCCTAACCCTAATACTATCCTAGGGCTGATGCTAACCCTAACCCTAACCCTAACACTATCCTAGGGCTGATGCTAACCCTAACCCTATCTCTAACACTATCCTAGGGCTGAGGCTAACCCTAACCCTAACACTATCCTACGGCTGATGCTAACCCTAACCCTAACCCTAACACTATCCTAAGGCTGATGCTAACCCTAACACTAACACTATCCTAGGCCTGGTGCTAACCCTAACCCTAACCCTAACACTATTCTAGGGCTGATGCTAACCCTAACCTTAATAATATCCTAGGGCTGATGCTAACCCTAACCCTAACCCTAACACTATCCTAGGGCTCATGCTATCCCTAACCCTAACCCTAACACTATCCTAGGGCTGATGCTAACCCTAACCCTAACCCTAATACTATCCTAGGGCTGATGCTAACCCTAACCCTAACCCTAACACTATCCTAGGGCTGATGCTAACCCTAACCCTAACCCTAACACTATCCTAGGGCTGATGCTAACCCTAACCCTAACAATATCCTAGGCCTGATGATAACCCTAACCCTAACCCTAACACCATCCTAGGGCTGACGCTAAACCTAACCCTAACACTATCCTAGGGCTGATGCTAACCCTAACCCTAACCCTAACACTATCCTAAGTCTGATGCTAACCCTAGCCCTCACACCATCCTAGGCCTGATGATAACCCTAACCCTAACCTTAACACTATCCTAGGGCTGATGCTAACCCTAACCATAACCCTAACACTATCCTAGAGCTGATGCTAACCCTAACCCTAACACTATCCTAGGCCTGATGAAAACCCTAACCCTAACCCTGACACTATCCTAGGGCTCTTGCTAACCCTAACCCTAACACTATCCTAGGGCTGATGCTAACCCTAACCCTAACCCTAACACTATCCTAGGCCTGATGCTAACCCTATCCCTAACCCTAACACTCTCCTAGGGCTGAGGGTAACCCTAACCCTAACACTATCCTAGGGCTGATGCTAACCCTAACCCTAACCCTAACACTATCCTTGGGCTGATGCTAACCCTAACCCTAACACTATCCTGGGCCTGATGCTAACCCTAACCCTAACCCTAACACTATCCTAGGGCGGATGCTAACCCTAACCCTAACCCTAACACTATCCTAGGGCAGATGCTAACCCTAACGCTAACCGTAACACTATCCTTGAACTGATGCTAACCCTAACCCTAACCCTAACACTATCCTAGGCCTGATGATAACCCTAACCCTAACCCTAACACTATCCTAGGATTTATGTTAACCCTAACCCTAACACTATCCTAGGGCTGATGCTAACCCTAACCCTAACCCTAACACTATCCTAGGGCGGATGCTAACCCTAACCCTAACCCTAACACTATCCTAGGGCTGATGCTAACCCTAACACTAACACTATCCTAGGGCTGATGCTAACCCTAACCCTAACCCTAACACTATCCTTGGGCTGATGCTAACCCTAACCCTAACCCTAACACTATCCTAGGGCAGATGCTAACCCTAACGCTAACCGTAACACTATCCTTGAACTGATGCTAACCCTAACCCTAACCCTAACACTATCCTAGGCCTGATGATAACCCTAACCCTAACCCTAACACTATCCTAGGATTTATGTTAACCCTAACCCTAACACTATCCTAGGGCTGATGCTAACCCTAACCCTAACCCTAACACTATCCTAGGGCGGATGCTAACCCTAACCCTAACCCTAACACTATCCTAGGGCTGATGCTAACCCTAACACTAACACTATCCTAGGGCTGATGCTAACCCTAAGCCTAACCCTAACATTATCCTAGGGCGGATGCTAACCCTAACCCTAACCCTAACACTATCCTAGGGCTGATGCTAACCCTAAACCTAACACTATCCTAGGGCTGATGCTAAACCTAACACTAACACTATCCTAGGGCTGATGCTAACCCTAACCCTAACACTAACACTCTCCAAGGACTGATGCTAACCCTAACCTTAACCCTAACACTATCCTAGGGCTGATGCTAACCCTAACCCTAACTCTACACTATCTTAGGGCTGAGGCTAACCCTAACCCTAACACTATCCTACGGCTGATGCTAACCCTAACCCTAACCCTAACACTATCCTAGGGCTGATGCTAACCCTAACCCTAACACTATCCTAGGCCTGATGCTAACCCTAACCCTAACCCTAACACTATCCTAGGCCTGATGCTAACCCTAACCCTAACACTATCCTAGAGCTGATGCTAACCCTAACCCTAACCCTACCACTATCCTAGGGCTGATGCTAACCCTAACCCTAACACTATCCTAGGCCTGATGATAACCCTAACCCTAACCCTAACACTATCCTAGGGCTGATGCTAACCCTAACCCTAACACTATCCTAGGGCTGATGCGAACCCTAACCCTAACCCTAACACTATCCTAAGTCTGATGCTAACCCTAGCCCTCATACTATCCTAGGCCTGATGATAACCCTAACCCTAACCTTAACACTATCCTAGGGCTGATGCTAACCCTAACCATAACCCTAACACTATCCTAGAGCTGATGCTAACCCTAACCCTAACACTATCCTAGGCCTGATGATAACCCTAACCCTAACCCTGACACTATCCTAGGGCTGATGCTAACCCTAACCCTAACCCTAACAGTATCCTAGGGCGGATGCTAACCCTAACCCTAACCCTAACACTATCCTAGGGCTGATGCTAACCCTAACACTAACACTATCCTAGGGCTGATGCTAACCCTAACCCTAACCCTAACATTATCCTAGGGCGGATGCTAACCCTAACCCTAACCCTAACACTATCCTAGGGCTGATGCTAACCCTATCCCTAACACTATCCTAGGGCTGATGCTAACCCTAACACTATCCTAGGGCTGATGCTAACCCTAACCCTAACACTAACACTCTCCAAGGGCTGATGCTAACACTAACCTTAACCCTAACACTATCCTAGGGCTGATGCTAACCCTAACCCTAACTCTACACTATCTTAGGGCTGAGGCTAACCCTAACCCTAACACTATCCTACGGCTGATGCTAACCCTAACCCTAACCCTAACACTATCCTAGGGCTGATGCTAACCCTAACCCTAACACTATCCTAGGCCTGATGCTAACCCTAACCCTAACCCTAACACTATCCTAGGCCTGATGCTAACCCTAACCCTGACACTATCCTAGGGCTGATGCTAACCCTAACCCTAACCCTGACACTATCCTAGGGCTGATGCTAACCCTAACCCTAACACTATCCTAGGGCTGATGCTAACCCTAACAATAACACTATCCTAGGGCTGATGCTAACCATAACCCTAACCCTAACACTATCCTAAGTCTGATGCTAACCCTAGACCTCACACTATACTAGGCCTGATGATAACCATAACCCTAACCTTAATACTATCCTGGGGCTGATGCTAACCCTAACCCTAACCCTAACACTATCCTAGAGCTGATGCTAACCCTAACCCTAACACTATCCTAGGCCTGATGATAACCCTAACACTAACCCTGACACTATCCTAGGGCTGATGCTAACCCTAACCCTAACCCTAACACTATCCTAGGGCGGATGCTAACCCTAACCCTAACCCTAACACTATCCTAGGGCTGATGCTAACCCTAACCCTAACCCTAACACTATCCTAGGTCTGATGCTAACCCTAACCCTAACACTATCCTAGGGCTGATGCTAACCCTAACCCTAACCCTCACACTATCCTAGGACTGATGCTAACCCTAACCCTAACACTATTCTAGGGCTGATGCTAACCCTAACCCTAACCCTAACACTATCCTAATGCGGATGCTAACCCTAACCCTAACTCTAACACTATCCTAGGGCTGATGCTAACCCTAACACTAACACTATCCTAGGGCTGATGCTAACCCTAACCCTAACCCTAACACTCTCCAAGGGCTGATGCTAACCCTAACCCTAACCCTAACACTACCCTAGGGCTGATGCTAACCCTAACCCTAACTCTACACTATCTTAGGGCTGATTCTAACCCTAACCCTAACACTATCCTACGGCTGATGCTAACCCTAACCCTAACCCTAACACTATCCTAGGGCTGATGCTAACCCTAACCCTAACACTATCCTAGGCCTGATGCTAACCCTAACCCTAACCCTAACACTATCCTAGGGCTGATGCTAACCCTAACCCTAACACTATCCTAGGGCTGATGCTAACCCTAACCCTAACCCTAACACTATCCTAGGGCTGATGCTAACCCTAACCCTAACGCTATCCTAGGCCTGATGATAACCCTAACCCTAACCCTAACACTATCCTAGGGCTGATGCTAACCCTAACCCTAACACTATCCTAGGGCTGATGCTAACCGTAACCCTAACCCTAACACTATCCTATGACTGATGCTAACCCTAACCCTAATACTATCCTAGGGCTGATGATAACCATAACCCTAACCTTAACACTATCCTAGGGCTGATGCTAACCCTAACCCTAACCCTAACACTATCCTAGGGCAGATGCTAACCCTAACGCTAACCGTAACACTATCCTTGAACTGATGCTAACCCTAACCCTAACCCTAACACTATCCTAGGCCTGATGATAACCCTAACCCTAACCCTAACACTATCCTAGGATTTATGTTAACCCTAACCCTAACACTATCCTAGGGCTGATGCTAACCCTAACCCTAACCCTAACACTATCCGAGGGCGGATGCTAACCCTAACCCTTACCCTAACACTATCCTAGGGCTGATGCTAACCCTAACACTAACACTATCCTAGGGCTGATGCTAACCCTAACCCTTACCCTAACACTATCCTAGGCCTGATGCTAACCCTAACCCTAACACTATCCTAGAGCTGATGCTAACCCTAACCCTAACCCTAACACTATCCTAGGGCTGATGCTAACCCTAACCCTAACACTATCCTAGGCCTGATGATAACCCTAACCCTAACACTAACACTATCCTAGGGCTGATGCTAACCCTAACCCTAACACTATCCTAGGGCTGATGCTAACCCTAACCCTAACCCTAACACTATCCTAAGTCTGATGCTAACCCTAGCCCTCATACTATCCTAGGCCTGATGATAACCCTAACCCTAACCCTAACACTATCCTAGGGCTGATGATAACCCTAACCATAACCCTAACACTATCCTAGAGCTGATGCTAACCCTAACCCTAACACTATCCTAGGCCTGATGATAACCCTAACCCTAACCCTGACACTATCCTAGGGCTGATGCTAACCCTAACCCTAACCCTAACACTATCCTAGGGCGGATGCTAACCCTAACCCTAACCCTAACACTATCCTAGGGCTGATGCTAACCCTAACACTAACACTATCCTAGGGCTGATGCTAACCCTAACCCTAACCCTAACATTATCCTAGGGCGGATGCTAACCCTAACCCTAACCCTAACACTATCCTAGGGCTGATGCTAACCCTATCCCTAACACTATCCTAGGGCTGATGCTAACCCTAACACTAACACTATCCTAGGGCTGATGCTAACCCTAACCCTAACACTAACACTCTCCAAGGGCTGATGCTAACCCTAACCTTAACCCTAACACTATCCTAGGGCTGATGCTAACCCTAACCCTAACTCTACACTATCTTAGGCCTGAGGCTAACCCTAACCCTAACACTATCCTACGGCTGATGCTAACCCTAACCCTAACCCTAACACTATCCTAGGGCTGATGCTAACCCTAACCCTAACACTATCCTAGGCCTGATGCTAACCCTAACCCTAACCCTAACACTATCCTATGCCTGATGCTAACCCTAACCCTAACACTATCCTAGGGCTGATGCTAACCCTAACCCTAACCCTAACACTATCCTAGGGCTGATGCTAACCCTAACCCTAACCCTAACACTATCCTTGGGCTGATGCTAACCCTAACCCTAACCCTAACACTATCCTAGGGCAGATGCTAACCCTCACGCTAACCGTAACACTATCCTTGAACTGATGCTAACCCTAACCCTAACCCTAACACTATCCTAGGCCTGATGATAACCCTAACCCTAACCCTAACACTATCCTAGGATTTATGTTAACCCTAACCCTAACACTATCCTAGGGCTGATGCTAACCCTAACCCTAACCCTAACACTATCCTAGGGCTGATGCTAACCCTAACACTAACACTATCCTAGGGCTGATGCTAACCCTAAGCCTAACCCTAACATTATCCTAGGGCGGATGCTAACCCTAACCCTAACCCTAACACTATCCTAGGGCTGATGCTAACCCTAAACCTAACACTATCCTAGGGCTGATGCTAAACCTAACACTAACACTATCCTAGGGCTGATGCTAACCCTAACCCTAACACTAACACTCTCCAAGGACTGATGCTAACCCTAACCTTAACCCTAACACTATCCTAGGGCTGATGCTAACCCTAACCCTAACTCTACACTATCTTAGGGCTGAGGCTAACCCTAACCCTAACACTATCCTACGGCTGATGCTAACCCTAACCCTAACCCTAACACTATCCTAGGGCTGATGCTAACCCTAACGCTAACACTATCCTAGGCCTGATGCTAACCCTAACCCTAACCCTAACACTATCCTAGGCCTGATGCTAACCCTAACCCTAACACTATCCTAGAGCTGATGCTAACCCTAACCCTAACCCTACCACTATCCTAGGGCTGATGCTAACCCTAACCCTAACACTATCCTAGGCCTGATGATAACCCTAACCCTAACCCTAACACTATCCTAGGGCTGATGCTAACCCTAACCCTAACACTATCCTAGGGCTGATGCTAACCCTAACCCTAACCCTAACACTATCCTAAGTCTGATGCTAACCCTAGCCCTCATACTATCCTAGGCCTGATGATAACCCTAACCCTAACCTTAACACTATCCTAGGGCTGATGCTAACCCTAACCATAACCCTAACACTATCCTAGAGCTGATGCTAACCCTAACTCTAACACTATCCTAGGCCTGATGATAACCCTAACCCTAACCCTGACACTATCCTAGGGCTGATGCTAACCCTAACCCTAACCCTAACACTATCCTAGGGCGGATGCTAACCCTAACCCTAACCCTAACACTATCCTAGGGCTGATGCTAACCCTAACACTAACACTATCCTAGGGCTGATGCTAACCCTAACCCTAACCCTAACATTATCCTAGGGCGGATGCTAACCCTAACCCTAACCCTAACACTATCCTAGGGCTGATGCTAACCCTATCCCTAACACTATCCTAGGGCTGATGCTAACCCTAACACTAACACTATCCTAGGGCTGATGCTAACCCTAACCCTAACACTAACACTCTCCAAGGGCTGACGCTAACCCTAAGCTTAACCCTAACACTATCCTAGGGCTGATGCTAACCCTAACCCTAACTCTACACTATCTTAGGGCTGAGGCTAACCCTAACCCTAACACTATCCTACGGCTGATGCTAACCCTAACCCTAACCCTAACACTATCCTAGGGCTGATGCTAACCCTAACCCTAACACTATCCTAGGCCTGATGCTAACCCTAACCCTAACCCTAACACTATCCTAGGCCTGATGCTAACCCTAACCCTGACACTATCCTAGGGCTGATGCTAACCCTAACCCTAACCCTAACACTATCCTAGGGCTGATGCTAACCCTAACCCTAACACTATCCTAGGGCTGATGCTAACCCTAACAATAACACTATCCTAGGGCTGATGCTAACCATAACCCTAACCCTGACACTATCCTAAGTCTGATGCTAACCCTAGACCTCACACTATACTAGGCCTGATGATAACCATAACCCTAACCTTAATACTATCCTGGGGCTGATGCTAACCCTAACCCTAACCCTAACACTATCCTAGAGCTGATGCTAACCCTAACCCTAACACTATCCTAGGCCTGATGATAACCCTAACACTAACCCTGACACTATCCTAGGGCTGATGCTAACCCTAACCATAACCCTAACACTATCCTAGGGCGGATGCTAACCCTAACCCTAACCCTAACACTATCCTAGGGCTGATGCTAACCCTAACCCTAACCCTAACACTATCCTAGGTCTGATGCTAACCCTAACCCTAACACTATCCTAGGGCTGATGCTAACCCTAACCCTAACCCTCACACTATCCTAGGACTGATGCTAACCCTAACCCTAACACTATTCTAGGGCTGATGCTAACCCTAACCCTAACCCTAACACTATCCTAATGCGGATGCTAACCCTAACCCTAACTCTAACACTATCCTAGGGCTGATGCTAACCCTAACACTAACACTATCCTAGGGCTGATGCTAACCCTAACCCTAACCCTAACACTCTCCAAGGGCTGATGCTAACCCTAACCCTAACCCTAACACTACCCTAGGGCTGATGCTAACCCTAACCCTAACTCTACACTATCTTAGGGCTGAGGCTAACCCTAACCCTAACACTATCCTACGGCTGATGCTAACCCTAACCCTAACCCTAACACTATCCTAGGGCTGATGCTAACCCTAACCCTAACACTATCCTAGGCCTGATGCTAACCCTAACCCTAACCCTAACACTATCCTAGGGCTGATGCTAACCCTAACCCTAACACTATCCTAGGGCTGATGCTAACCCTAACCCTAACCCTAACACTATCCTAGGGCTGATGCTAACCCTAACCCTAACGCTATCCTAGGCCTGATGATAACCCTAACCCTAACCCTAACACTATCCTAGGGCTGATGCTAACCCTAACCCTAACACTATCCTAGGGCTGATGCTAACCGTAACCCTAACCCTAACGCTATCCTAAGTCTGATGCTAACCCTAGACCTCACACTATACTAGGCCTGATGATAACCATAACCCTAACCTTAACACTATCCTAGGGCTGATGCTTACCCTAACCCTAACCCTAACACTATCCTAGGGCAGATGCTAAACCTAACGCTAACCGTAACACTATCCTTGAACTGATGCTAACCCTAACCCTAACCCTAACACTACCCTAGGCCTGATGATAACCCTAACCCTAACCCTAACACTATCCTAGGATTTATGTTAACCCTAACCCTAACACTATCCTAGGGCTGATGCTAACCCTAACCCTAACCCTAACACTATCCTAGGGCGGATGCTAACCCTAACCCTTACCCTAACACTATCCTAGGGCTGATGCTAACCCTAACACTAACACTATCCTAGGGCTGATGCTAACCCTAACCCTTACCCTAACACTATCCTAGGCCTGATGCTAACCCTAACCCTAACACTATCCTAGAGCTGATGCTAACCCTAACCCTAACCCTAACACTATCCTAGGGATGATGCTAACCCTAACCCTAACACTATCCTAGGCCTGATGATAACCCTAACCCTAACCCTAACACTATCCTAGGGCTGATGCTAACCCTAACCCTAACACTATCCTAGGGCTGATGCTTACCCTAACCCTAACCCTAACACTATCCTAAGTCTGATGCTAACCCTAGCCCTCATACTATCCTAGGCCTGATGATAACCCTAACCCTAACCCTAACACTATCCTAGGGCTGATGCTAACCCTAACCATAACCCTAACACTATCCTAGAGCTGATGCTAACCCTAACCCTAACACTATCCTAGGCCTGATGATAACCCTAACCCTAACCCTGACACTATCCTAGGGCTGATGCTAACCCTAACCCTAACCCTAACACTATCCTAGGGCGGATGCTAACCCTAACCCTAACCCTAACACTATCCTAGGGCTGATGCTAACCGTAACACTAACACTATCCTAGGGCTGATGCTAACCCTAACCCTAACCCTAACATTATCCTAGGGCGGATGCTAACCCTAACCCTAACCCTAACACTATCCTAGGGCTGATGCTAACCCTATCCCTAACACTATCCTAGGGCTGATGCTAACCCTAACACTAACACTATCCTAGGGCTGATGCTAACCCTAACCCTAACACTAACACTCTCCAAAAGCTGATGCTAACCCTAACCTTAACCCTAACACTATCCTAGGGCTGATGCTAACCCTAACCCTAACTCTACACTATCTTAGGGCTGAGGCTAACCCTAACCCTAACACTATCCTACGGCTTATGTTAACCCTAACCCTAACCCTAACACTATCCTAGGGCTGATGCTAACCCTAACACTAACACTATCCTAGGCCTGATGCTAACCCTAACCCTAACCCTAACACTATCCTAGGCCTGATGCTAACCCTAACCCTAACACTATCCTAGGGCTTATGCTAACCCTAACCCTAACCCTAACACTATCCTAGGGCTGATGCTAACCCTAACCCTAACACTATCCTAGGGCTGATGCTAACCCTAACACTAACACTATCCTAGGGCTGATGCTAACCCTAACCCTAACCCTAACACTCTCCAAGGGCTGATTCTAACCCTAACCCTAACCCTAACACTATCCTAGGGCTGATGCTAACCCTAACCCTAACTCTACACTATCTTAGGGCTGAGGCTAACCCTAACCCTAACACTATCCTACGGCTGATGCTAACCCTAACCCTAACCCTAACACTATCCTAGGGCTGATGCTAACCCTAACCCTAACACTATCCTAGGCCTGATGCTAACCCTAACCCTAACCCTAACACTATCCTAGGGCTGATGCTAACCCTAACCCTAACACTATCCTAGGGCTGATGCTAACCCTAACCCTAACCCTAACACTATGCTAAGTCTGATGCTAACCCTAGCCCTCATACTATCCTAGGCCTGATGATAACCCTAACCCTAACCTTAACACTATCCTAGGGCTGATGCTAACCCTAACCATAACCCTAACACTATCCTAGAGCTGATGCTAACCCTAACTCTAACACTATCCTAGGCCTGATGATAACCCTAACCCTAACCCTGACACTATCCTAGGGCTGATGCTAACCCTAACCCTAACCCTAACACTATCCTAGGGCGGATGCTAACCCTAACCCTAACCCTAACACTATCCTAGGGCTGATGCTAACCCTAACACTAACACTATCCTAGGGCTGATGCTAACCCTAACCCTAACCCTAACATTATCCTAGGGCGGATGCTAACCCTAACCCTAACCCTAACACTATCCTAGGGCTGATGCTAACCCTATCCCTAACACTATCCTAGGGCTGATGCTAACCCTAACACTAACACTATCCTAGGGCTGATGCTAACCCTAACCCTAACACTAACACTCTCCAAGGGCTGATGCTAACCCTAAGCTTAACCCTAACACTATCCTAGGGCTGATGCTAACCCTAACCCTAACTCTACACTATCTTAGGGCTGAGGCTAACCCTAACCCTAACACTATCCTACGGCTGATGCTAACCCTAACCCTAACCCTAACACTATCCTAGGGCTGATGCTAACCCTAACCCTAACACTATCCTAGGCCTGATGCTAACCCTAACCCTAACCCTAACACTATCCTAGGCCTGATGCTAACCCTAACCCTGACACTATCCTAGGGCTGATGCTAACCCTAACCCTAACCCTAACACTATCCTAGGGCTGATGCTAACCCTAACCCTAACACTATCCTAGGGCTGATGCTAACCCTAACAATAACACTATCCTAGGGCTGATGCTAACCATAACCCTAACCCTAACACTATCCTAAGTCTGATGCTAACCCTAGACCTCACACTATACTAGGCCTGATGATAACCATAACCCTAACCTTAATACTATCCTGGGGCTGATGCTAACCCTAACCCTAACCCTAACACTATCCTAGAGCTGATGCTAACCCTAACCCTAACACTATCCTAGGCCTGATGATAACCCTAACACTAACCCTGACACTATCCTAGGGCTGATGCTAACCCTAACCCTAACCCTAACACTATCCTAGGGCGGATGCTAACCCTAACCCTAACCCTAACACTATCCTAGGGCTGATGCTAACCCTAACCCTAACCCTAACACTATCCTAGGTCTGATGCTAACCCTAACCCTAACACTATCCTAGGGCTGATGCTAACCCTAACCCTAACCCTCACACTATCCTAGGACTGATGCTAACCCTAACCCTAACACTATTCTAGGGCTGATGCTAACCCTAACCCTAACCCTAACACTATCCTAATGCGGATGCTAACCCTAACCCTAACTCTAACACTATCCTAGGGCTGATGCTAACCCTAACACTAACACTATCCTAGGGCTGATGCTAACCCTAACCCTAACCCTAACACTCTCCAAGGGCTGATGCTAACCCTAACCCTAACCCTAACACTACCCTAGGGCTGATGCTAACCCTAACCCTAACTCTACACTATCTTAGGGCTGAGGCTAACCCTAACCCTAACACTATCCTACGGCTGATGCTAACCCTAACCCTAACCCTAACACTATCCTAGGGCTGATGCTAACCCTAACCCTAACACTATCCTAGGCCTGATGCTAACCCTAACACTAACCCTAACACTATCCTAGGGCTGATGCTAACCCTAACCCTAACACTATCCTAGGGCTGATGCTAACCCTAACCCTAACCCTAACACTATGCTAGGGCTGATGCTAACCCTAACCCTAACGCTATCCTAGGCCTGATGATAACCCTAACCCTAACCCTAACACTATCCTAGGGCTGATGCTAACCCTAACCCTAACACTATCCTAGGGCTGATGCTAACCGTAACCCTAACCCTAACACTATCCTAAGTCTGATGCTAACCCTAGACCTCACACTATACTAGGCCTGATGATAACCATAACCCTAACCTTAACACTATCCTAGGGCTGATGCTAACCCTAACCCTAACCCTAACACTATCCTAGGGCAGATGCTAAACCTAACGCTAACCGTAACACTATCCTTGAACTGATGCTAACCCTAACCCTAACCCTAACACTATCCTAGGCCTGATGATAACGCTAACCCTAACCCTAACACTATCCTAGGATTTATGTTAACCCTAACCCTAACACTATCCTAGGGCTGATGCTAACCCTAACCCTAACCCTAACACTATCCTAGGGCGGATGCTAACCCTAACCCTTACCCTAACACTATCCTAGGGCTGATGCTAACCCTAACACTAACACTATCCTAGGGCTGATGCTAACCCTAACCCTTACCCTAACACTATCCTAGGCCTGATGCTAACCCTAACCCTAACACTATCCTAGAGCTGATGCTAACCCTAACCCTAACCCTAACACTATCCTAGGGCTGATGCTAACCCTAACCCTAACACTATCCTAGGCCTGATGATAACCCTAACCCTAACCCTAACACTATCCTAGGGCTGATGCTAACCCTAACCCTAACACTATCCTAGGGCTGATGCTTACCCTAACCCTAACCCTAACACTATCCTAAGTCTGATGCTAACCCTAACCATAACCCTAACACTATCCTAGAGCTGATGCTAACCCTAACCCTAACACTATCCTAGGCCTGATGATAACCCTAACCCTAACCCTGACACTATCTTAGGGCTGATGCTAACCCTAACCCTAACCCTAACACTATCCTAGGGCGGATGCTAACCCTAACCCTAACCCTAACACTATCCTAGGGCTGATGCTAACCCTAACACTAACACTATCCTAGGGCTGATGCTAACCCTAACCCTAACCCTAACATTATCCTAGGGCGGATGCTAACCCTAACCCTAACCCTAACACTATCCTAGGGCTGATGCTAACCCTAACACTAACACTATCCTAGGGCTGATGCTATCCCTAACCCTAACACTAACACTCTCCAAGGGCTGATGCTAACCCTAACCTTAACCCTAACACTATCCTAGGGCTGATGCTAACCCTAACCCTAACTCTACACTATCTTAGGGCTGAGGCTAACCCTAACCCTAACACTATCCTACGGCTTATGTTAACCCTAACCCTAACCCTAACACTATCCTAGGGCTGATGCTAACCCTAACACTAACACTATCCTAGGCCTGATGCTAACCCTAACCCTAACCCTAACACTATCCTAGGCCTGATGCTAACCCTAACCCTAACACTATCCTAGGGCTTATGCTAACCCTAACCCTAACCCTAACACTATCCTAGGGCTGATGCTAACCCTAACCCTAACACTATCCTAGGGCTGATGCTAACCCTAACAATAACACTATCCTAGGGCTGATGCTAACCCTAACCCTAACCCTAACACTATCCTAAGTCTGATGCTAACCCTAGACCTCACACTATACTAGGCCTGATGATAACCATAACCCTAACCTTAATACTATCCTGGGGCTGATGCTAACCCTAACCCTAACCCTAACACTATCCTAGAGCTGATGCTAACCCTAACCCTAACAGTATCCTAGGCCTGATGATAACCCTAACACTAACCCTGACACTATCCTAGGGCTGATGCTAACCGTAACACTAACCCTAACACTATCCTAGGGCGGATGCTAACCCTAACCCTAACCCTAACACTATCCTAGGGCTGATGCTAACCCTAACCCTAACCCTAACACTATCCTAGGTCTGATGCTAACCCTAACCCTAACACTATCCTAGGGCTGATGCTAACCCTAACCCTAACCCTCACACTATCCTAGGACTGATGCTAACCCTAACCCTAACAGTATTCTAGGGCTGATGCTAACCCTAACCCTAACCCTAACACTATCCTAATGCGGATGCTAACCCTAACCCTAACTCTAACACTATCCTAGGGCTGATGCTAACCCTAACACTAACACTATCCTAGGGCTGATGCTAACCCTAACCCTAACCCTAACACACTCCAAGGGCTGATGCTAACCCTAACCCTAACCCTAACACTACCCTAGGGCTGATGCTAACGCTAACCCTAACTCTACACTATCTTAGGGCTGAGGCTAACCCTAACCCTAACACTATCCTACGGCTGATGCTAACCCTAACCCTAACCCTAACACTATCCTAGGGCTGATGCTAACCCTAACCCTAACACTATCCTAGGCCTGATGCTAACCCTAACCCTAACCCTAACACTATCCTAGGGCTGATGCTAACCCTAACCCTAACACTATCCTAGGGCTGATGCTAACCCTAACCCTAACCCTAACACTATCCTAGGGCTGATGCTAACCCTAACCCTAACGCTATCCTAGGCCTGATGATAACCCTAACCCTAACCCTAACACTATCCTAGGGCTGATGCTAACCCTAACCCTAACACTATCCTAGGGCGGATGCTAACCGTAACCCTAACCCTAACACTATCCTAAGTCTGATGCTAACCCTAGACCCCACACTATACTAGGCCTGATGATAACCATAACCCTAACCTTAACACTATCCTAGGGCTGATGCTAACCCTAACCCTAACCCTAACACTATCCTAGGGCAGATGCTAACCCTAACGCTAACCGTAACACTATCCTTGAACTGATGCTAACCCTAACCCTAACCCTAACACTATCCTAGGCCTGATGATAACCCTAACCCTAACCCTAACACTATCCTAGGATTTATGTTAACCCTAACCCTAACACTATCCTAGGGCTGATGCTAACCCTAACCCTAACCCTAACACTATCCTAGGGCGGATGCTAACCCTAACCCTTACCCTAACACTATCCTAGGGCTGATGCTAACCCTAACACTAACACTATCCTAGGGCTGATGCTAACCCTAACCCTAACCCTAACATTATACTAGGGCGGATGCTAACCCTAACCCTAACCCTAACACTATCCTAGGGCTAATGCTAACCCTAACCCTAACACTATCCTAGGGCTGATGCTAACCCTAACACTAACACTATCCTAGGGCTGATGCTAACCCTAACCCTAACCCTAACACTCTCCAAGGGCTGATTCTAACCCTAACCCTAACCCTAACACTATCCTAGGGCTGATGCTAACCCTAACCCTAACTCTACACTATCTTAGGGCTGAGGCTAACCCTAACCCTAACACTATCCTACGGCTGATGCTAACCCTAACCCTAACCCTAACACTATCCTAGGGCTGATGCTAACCCTAACCCTAACACTATCCTAGGCCTGATGCTAACCCTAACCCTAACCCTAACACTATCCTAGGGCTGATGCTAACCCTAACCCTAACACTATCCCAGGGCTGATGCTAACCCTAACCCTAACCCTAACACTATCCTAGGGCTGATGCTAACCCTAACACTAACACTATCCTAGGCCTGATGATAACCCTAACCCTAACCCTAACACTATCCTAAGTCTGATGCCAACCCTAGACCTCACACTATACTAGGCCTGATGATAACCATAACCCTAACCTTAACACTATCCTAGGGCTGATGCTAACCCTAACCCTAACCCTAACACTATCCTAGAGCTGATGCTAACCCTAACCCTAACACTATCCTAGGCCTGATGATAACCCTAACACTAACCCTGACACTATCCTAGGGCTGATGCTAACCCTAACCCTAACGCTATCCTAGGGCTGATGCTAACCCTAACCCTAACCCTAACACTATCCTAGGCCTGATGCTAACCCTATCCCTAACCCTA